>NW_010550502.1:3257-8035 GCF_000687285.1 Phaethon lepturus | reverse complement strand
TGTCCCCCCCGAGCTCGCCTCCCTCTCCCCTGAGCCCCACAGGGAGCTGCTGGGCCACATGTCCTCCACTGGGATGCTGTCTCTCCAGCCGTGGCCTCCCTCCATGGGACCAAATCCCATGGCACGCACAGGGGCGGCCACATAAGCACCGTCCCCATCCAGACGCAGAGGCCCAAGGCCCACAGTGCCACTGGCAGCTCGCATCCCCGCCTGATACACGCCATGCCACCATACACCACCACGGGTAGCGTACAGCGTATTTTCAGCAGACAAAAAAGGGTAGTACACATACACACAGCTATTGTCTAATTCCATTCTATTTTAGATTTCCTCTTGATTATTTAATTTTGTAAATAAAAAAAAGTTAGACACCTTGTTTCATATGCATTTTTTTCCCTTGGATTTTTTTCAACAGCAGTCAAAAGCGGCCCCGCTGAGATTTGTAATGCTGTAGCATGTCACATTTCACAGCACAGTACTTGATGTCTCTTTCAAATGCTTCAAATGGTGGAGGTTATTCTTTCTGCTGACATTGGCAGTTGATGTTAGAAATTCTCCAAGGCTGCCAGTTATTCCAGCAGGGCTCTAAAGTGCTAGGAAAGCACTTCCAAATGTTGCTGCTAAAGGTTATAAAAAAGTACTGGAAAAATCGTCACACTTCTGCCAATTCTGACCAGATTTTTGTCTTGCCTTACAACCTCCAGCCTTGCTAAGACTTAGCCCTTGTCTAAGCCCTTCCCTCACTACAAAAAACATCTAATTGGCTTGAGGCTTGGCAGAAGTTGTCTAAGACGGGGCTTTTCTTACTGCAGTAGGTTCAAAATCAGTATCAGCCTTCACGTAGAAGTGCCCAAATGTCAGGAAAAGAGCTGACAGTCAAGTATTGGGGAAGACAATAATGAGCACAGGAATAATGAACTATCAACTGTCTTGAAAGGCCAGAATCCCACTGCAGTTCTTCTCTCCCTCAGTCCCTGAGCTGGACCAAGGGCTTGTGAGCCCATCACTACCAGTCTGGATGCATCCCCTAAAGCAAAAGCTTCCCATCTGCGGCCTGAGGAATGCACAAACCCATCACACGATGCAGAGGCTCTCCTACGTATGGCTGGGCATAGAGCCTGCAGAACCCATCTAGCCAGAACTATGGGTTAAGAGGAACATCGCTTTCTGTGGCAGGATGCTGTCCATGTCTCCAGCCGAAACCACGTGCTGTGGACTCAATGCCCATGCAGGTAAAAGGCACAAAGGACCAGCAATGCCTCGTTTTTCCTGGGTTTGATCTCTGCCCTGAGGATTCAGCCCACATGGATTCACAGCTCCACAATGGCACCGAGTTGGCGAGCTGTGACAGCCTTGCTCCAAGGACACACGACAGAGGGACGTCCGGGGAATCAGAACGTGATCCTCGACTTCTTGCTGACACAACAGGAACCTTTTAACATGAAGAGCTGCGAGCTGAGCTGGTGGAAGCTGATATCTAACCAGCCATGGCTGCCTGGGAGCGAGGCAAATAGCAGGCAGAGGAATGGAAATGGCTTGAGCCTGCCTCGGGCACGGGGCAGGTTAGTGTGTGCTGTATAGAACCGTGCAAAGGCTGGGACAGCTTCACACTGCTGTAAGACAGCAACAGGAGCACCTCTGTCTGGGGACTCCATGCAGGACAACTGTGCAGTCCTTCAGGTCACTCTGGGGACTGACAATCCCCCCCAGCACAGATCTGCCTGCTTTCCCCACTCCACCAACTGAGCACCAACAAATTTGTTGCAGGCATGGCTGTAACTGGAAGCAGCAGTTGCGCTGGAAAACGCAGCTCTTTGGTATGAGGCTCCTTTAAGGGAGTTGCAGGAAGGAATTAAAAAAAAAAAAAAAAAGAGAAGTGGAGTGGTTACCAAAGCTGCTAACCACGGTGCCAGGGAGCCTCGGAGGGCACCAGGACAGCCCAGTGTCACATGCCTAACGCATCCTGTCTCCAGACTTCCTTGCCTGCAATGTATGTGGCTTGCACATACAGATCGTCATTCAGCATCAGGAAATCTGCATCAGACAAGAGAGAAAGGAAGCAGCTGTCAGAGAAACGGAGCAGCTGAAGCTGGCTGGGAAGAGCTGGGCTCTGGGGAAAAGCTTCTCCCCACCCCAGAAACAGCAAGCAGGACAGCAGCATGGTGCCATCCTTGCTATGGCAGCTCTGCACCATGCTTGTCCGAGATGTGGGGGTCTCTCCAAAGGCCTCACGAGACACCACCAGCATCCAAGGGAAAAACCACTGGACCAAAAGCCCAGAGCAAATCCCAGGGAGAGTGAATCTCCCTGCAGCTCCCACTGAAGCACGGGACAAAGATGTGTTCGCAGCAGCCCCTGCTTTGCTCCAGCAACTGGGAGCCCTCACACTGTTCTACCCATTCCAGTACCTGCTGTCCCCATACCAGTACCTGCATCGGAGTCATAATTTAGTGTCCCCTTTTTGTGTTCAATCCCCAGGAGCTGGGCAGGATGCAGAGATGCTGCCTCCAACGCGGTCTCTACTGAGCACCCTTGGACAGAGAAGGAGGGAGACATTAGGGCAGAAAACAGCCCTGTTGCCAGAGCAGCCCAAACCCCACTGGCTAAGGCAACTGTCAGCCTGGCACAGACCCGAGCTGGAAGACCCTCACCACAGCCGGACGGAGCTGGGGAGGAAAAACATCCCTACAGGAGACAGTGGGAAAAGGAAAACTGAACAGGGTATGAGGAGGGGAAAATCATTCACCTTTGTGAGGAAGGAGCAGGAGGGTTCACCTCTCATTAGTGCTATGGCTTAAAGTGAAACCTCCCTTCAAAAAGGTGCTCATCTGAGGCCAGTGCTGCTGATCCCAGCCCTTCTCATCACATCTCAGGCGAGAAGCAACGTTCCCTGGTGAAGCGGATGCAGCGGGCAAGAGCGACGCCTCCTGCTGTGCCAACGTAGGGAGCAACGGCTTGTGGACAAGGCTCACTTACCCGTGGCTTCTTGGAAGTGTCGCACACACGTGTCCATGGTCGCCACACTACCGCTCAGGGTCTTCGTGCCTGGAAGAGGAACAGCATAGAGCTGAGCAGGTCCCACAACTCATAGCAAGGAGAAGCAGGGTGGCTGGAAAGCATAACGTGACCAGAAGGCACAGAAATCCTGGGTTGCACAAGCAGCACGTGGAAGGGCCCACAGCCATTGCTGCTGAGTGGCAGAACGAGGCAAGAGAGAGCCTGTGCTGGCAGCGCAGGGAGAGGCAGCGGGATGTCACCCTGCAGCTCCACCGTAAGACCAGCTGGGCTGGGTAAAACTAGCTCACAACGCAGGCACCTGCTTCCACTGACACAGGAAGGGAACTGAGAATGGAATGATCCTTCTCTGAAATACCTTCCCAGTCTCCAACTGCTTGCAGCTCCGGGAACCTGGCAAGAAGTGGTAGTGTTATACTACAGACAATGGACAATAAATCTCTGTAGGATTTCTCTGTCCTTTCTGACCCTGCTGGAACCTCTGGCATCCATGACACTGGGCAACAAGGCATTCAAAGGTGTCGTAGACAGCTACAAGTTGACAGATTCCTCCTCCCTGCACGAAGATGGGGCACTTCCCCTCTTTACGAGGTGCCTCATTCTCCCCAGGGCCAAGTCACTGCAGAGCCATCTGGCACCAAAACCCAAAAGGGCGGCACAAGCACTGCCTCACACTGACAGGCACTGCAAGGCGTGCTGAGCTCTCCAGGAACAGGCACGAGTAGCAGAACTGTCCCCAGCTCTCCAGCAAGAGGCACCTACCTGCAATGTAGGTGTTCAGCCCATCGATCTCCACCACCTGCTGACCCAGCGTGTGACGACCTGGTGCCAGCCCCATGCCAGCAATCGCATCCGTCACCAGCACCAGGCCTGAGGAATGCAAGGAAAGAGGCGGCATTAGCTTAGCAGCTGATCTTGCTGCAGCTCTGAGCCCTGTGCCCCACTGGCCCTCACAGAGAGGGGTCAAGGTGTCTGTAGCCACATCTGACCAAAGCAAGAGGGCTGGTGAATCAGCACGCATGGCTGTGATCTCTTTCAGGCAGCACGCCACAGCACTTGGGTGAGTGTTTCGTGGGAGATGGCACAGCGTTCAGGATGGCTGGTGACGCTGTGTGGGCCTGGCATGGCTCACCTTTGGGGTGGGCTCGGTGGGCAATTCGTAGGGCAGCAGGGTTGGTGTGGATGCCATCAGAGATCATGCCGTAGAAGACCCTCCGCCCCGCAGGAATCTTGTTCCTTGTCAGCAGGAATCTTGTCACTTGTCAGCAGCCCCACAATCCCAGGGTCACGATGGTGGAACTGCCCGAGGGGAGAGAGGACAAGCTGTGGAGCATCACCAGGGCTTTTGGGCTGAGACCCTTCCCATCAGGGGACACAGCTGCCATCTCTATCAAACAGTGCCTGGCAGTTGGGCGCTCTGACCTTTACCAAGACACATCTGCACATTTCCTTGAATTTCAAGAGTCCGCTACAGCCTTAACTCTCTTTTAGATCAGGCAGTAGAAACGTGAAGCCAGAGGTTCAGTGCTGAAACCTCATTGCAAGGCCTGGTACGAAACAAGCTGGGGAGAACATGCATCTGTGGGGAGCAGCCCAGAAAGCACCAAAAGCAATACCAGTGCAGGGCAAGTGCCCTTCAGTACTCACTGGCAACATGGCATTGAAGAGGTGAGTGATGAAGGTAGCACCGTGCTGAACAGCCTCCTCAGCCTGGGAGAGATTAGCCACCGAGTGACCTGGGAACAAAGACCAACTCCTGATTT
>NW_010550502.1:0-3226 GCF_000687285.1 Phaethon lepturus | reverse complement strand
ATTTCCCTACAGGAGTGAAGACGCTCCGACACTAGGACTCTACCCTGATGCCCCACCCTGGGCTGAGGGCTGAGATGCCAGCCTCGGCACAGAGGTGCCTGGCCGTGACTGTGGGGTACACTGGTAGTGGGTGTTTCACCTGAACATGTTCACTGTTCACGTCACAACCATCACAGATGCTGCCTTGCTCCCAGGAAGTTGCCTTCAGGCTGGGCTGGAGGTCCAAGGACATGCCTTTCTGCTGTCCTTAGATATTTAAAGGCTTTATAGAGAGGTTCAAGGGAGTAGAGACAGTGGGGACTTTGCCAAGAAAGAATATGGGTATAAAACTATCCAGAAAGAAAATTCTGTTTTCTCCAACATGGACAGCAGCTCTAATGCTCTGTGGGCAAGTCTTTCCCTTCTGTAGTTCTTCGCTTTATGTGGCTGTGAGATAAGAGATGCTCTGCTGTATGAATGCCCTTCTCGTTTAAGGTTTAATTTCACCCTGAATAACTCCCTGCCCCCTTTTTTTTTTTTAACAAAAAAAAATTTATTCAATGATCTGAGGCAAAGAAGAGTTTGTGAAACAGAGGACACGAAAAATGCAGCCAGTTTTAACTCAGTGGCCAACAAGACATTGGAGGGAGAGGTCTCCTACAGTGCTTCCAGTTGAAAAACAGTTACCAAAACTCATCAGTAACCTCTGGAAAATGATTTCAAACAAGGCGTAAAGCAGTTGAAGTTCAGAGTTTGAACCTTTCCACATCACCAACCCTCAATTACATCTTCATTCAAGTAAGACTGCTGTTCTTTCCTGTGTTTGAACAGTACCAAATGCTAGCTTGTGTTAAATGGCTGGGGCTCCTCAATCAATATGAAGTTTGGCCCTTACCGTACAAAGGGCAACAGATTTGCAGCATCGACCAAGGTCCCCACTTGTCACAGATCTGCCACCTCCATACAGGCCAGGCAAAAAAAAAATCCCACCCCACCCAGTCGCACGAAGACACCATTAGAGATGCTACAGCCCCAAGGGAGGGGCTGCCTGGCCCATGGGGCAGAGGGAGATGGAGCCTCCCTAAGCCTCCTCCGCCCCAGCCCTTACCGAGTGAGACACAGATGCCCCGCTTGGAGAGTTCCCGGATCACCTCACTGCTCCTCTTCATCTCTGGGGCCAGGGTGACTATCCGGACACAGTCCAGGGACCCGTAGGTGGCAAGCAGGTCCTGGAAGGCACCTGCCTCAAAGGTGCGGAGGCAATGCTCCGGGTGTGCCCCTTTCTTCTCCTTGCTGATGAATGGTCCTTCCAGATGGGCCCCTGCCCAAACAGGAACACAAAGCCATGACCCTTCCTCTCCCTGCCAAGGACCAAGAAACCTGCTGTGTCAACCCTTCTCCAGTCAAGCTCTTGCCATTCTCCTGCAGCAAAACACACGGCTCAGGTGACTCGGAGCTCAGCAGAGCGGAATATGCAGTGCTGGCAACTGGCCAAGCCACCCCACTGCCATTACCCCGTGGGGCGCAAAAGGGCTGCAGCGGTGCATGTGTGATGGCAAAGGGCAGGCACAGGCTGAGGGAGAAAGCGGATCTGTGCCCACCTGTGCCTCCCTCCTAGCGAGAGAGCTCCAGCGCCCATTTGTGCTGTCCCTACAGTACCATCTTTCCCCTTAACAACGACCAAGATAATTGCCTACCTAGAGCAGCACCAGAGAGGATAGCAAGGGACTGACTTACCCAGAATACCTGCTCCGTGGGCTCCACCATTTCTTACACTGATCTGAGGGAGAACCTACAGAAAGGGGTTTGTCAGACATCGCACCCCAGACATCGCACCCCAGCCTGCCCAAACAAACCCACATGTTGGGTCCACAGAGGGCCTTGTAGCTGGACCACTTGGGCCCCTCAGCCAAACACAGCCCAGAAAGAAAAAGCCAGCTGCAAGCCCTGTTGTGCAAAGCTGGCCTGGGAGACGTCACTGTCTCAGTGGTCTAAAGGTTAAGGGCAAGAAATCCAGGGGAGGAGCCCAGCTCCTCATGCCCACGGCTCTTCCGCCCGGGCAGCTATCCCAGTCTCTGCAGGCCCAGCCTTGGCCCTCTCACCTCCTGGTACCAACCTCAGCCCTTTATCACTCTGCAAATGAGAAAGTCACTTACCTGGTGGTACACAGACGGAGGAGAGGTCACCAGGGTGGGACAGAAGGAGGTCACTCCATGGGAGAGGATTTTCTGACTGACCAGGTCAATCCCTGATTTGAAGTCATTTGTAGCCAAGGAGAAGTCTACCCCAAAGCCTCCTGCACCATGAAAAAAAACAGAGATGAAACTGCAACTTCCCCAGTGGTTGTTTTTCCACCCGAAATGCTGAAGAAACATTTTGCATGACCGGAGTGAGCCACTGCATTTGTACAGCACTGACCAGAAGCAAAGGGCCCCACCAGCACTTCTCCTGTCCTACATTTGTGAGGCTCTGCGAGTACAAATCTGTACAGTGCTGTCCACCTGAAGTGCTTCTCCCCACAGCATCCCAGTGTTTTGCAAGCACCAAATTTTTATTTTGATGAAAGGCAAAATCTGAGGATTCGTCACTGAAGAGTGGATCCGACTTCCAACACAAGCTACCATAGAACAAGCCCGTCTTGACCCTCAGGAAAGAGCTACTGCAGGTAAGGTTTGTTCCCTTGAGAAGTCCTGCTCTGTCCCCTCTGCATCCTGGGAAGTGTAGGGTGGGCATCCTGCTGGCGCAGGGGCAGGGACTGTTGATGAAAATGGGGTTAAGAGGAAAGCTGGGCTGAACACCCCACCGAGCCAAAGGGGATCAATTATGTGACAGCAGCAGCCATGGGCAGAATTGTTCTTCATTGTTAGTTTGGTGACTCACATCTTACTCAAGCAGCTGAAAAGCACTTGGTTATGGGCAGTAGGCACACAGCAGGGTTTGAAGGTGCAGGATGGACAAACCTGTGATCCCCCAGCCCATTGTGAGCACACGTGGCTTTACCGTACCATTGATCTGGACGTCGATGAAGCCCGGGGCAATGATGCTGTCCTTGCAGTCCAGCTGGATGTCAGCAGAGCCCTTCTCGTCAAAGAAGAGTTTCTCCGGGTTGAGGATCTTCCCCTCTCGCACCCACAGGTCCTCCCTGAAGGGACAGTTGCACACACACCAAGCTCCTGGGCCATCTGTGGCGGAGCACGGCAGAGCAGGTGGCCATGGCCCCAGTGACAGGGGGTGGCCCCGGGCAGAG
>NW_010550501.1:686-3524 GCF_000687285.1 Phaethon lepturus | reverse complement strand
CTGGCCCCAGGGTGCCCAGAATAAGGAAACAAGGAGTTTGGCGGCAAATATTTCTGCAGGGAGCGTAAGGTATGAGCTGCGGTAGCAGTGTAACGGGAGAGGGCGAGCAGGGGTGGTTGTACGAAGGAGCAAGTATTTGGGGATGGCCCCTGGTGCTGCCTGGGAAGATTTGGTGATTTTTCTGGGTATACCCCAGCTCTACGGCCTCTGGCTGGGGATGCCCATTTTTCCCTTCTTTTATTATAAACCACACTTTTGGCTTCCCCATCCCATTTCTCAAAGGCTTCAAGGGTGCTTCAAAACTCCTGTCTGATCCATCTCTCTGTTTGAGCAACCAAGGAGCTTCTGAAGGGCAGAGAAAGGATTCCCTCCTGATTTAAACCTCAAAAAGAGCTTTTTTTGTCAGGTGTGCAGCCTCTTGTGTTACTTTTCCTGATGGCTGTGGTTTTGTGGGCACAATGGCTCCTGCGCTGGTTGGTACAGATCACTGCATGGAGAATTTTTTTCCTCCCTCTCCAGACCCTGAGTTTAAAGGCTCCTGCTTTATTTACTGATGAATTCAATCAATTATCATAGTGTATAATTCGCTAAGCTGCTTTCCCAGATGCGGTGATGCTGCCGTGAGGGAGAGGGGAAAAACCACCTCTCCAGTCTGAATTTTTCATCTAAACAAACCGCTTCTTCCTGATCCTTCAAAGAAAAAAAACACAACAGCCCACAACCTTCCCCCCGCCCAGGAAACTGGGGTTTTTTACTATTTATTTCAGAACTGTGATTGCTAAAATAATTATGAACCGTTAGAGTAAGCGCTGTGGTCAGTGCAGCCCCTCGGTGTCACCTGGGCTTGGGGACTGGGATGGCAAGAGGGACCCAGGAGTCCTGGCTCCTGGATCCTGCTGTCTGACTGCAAAATATCTCTGCTGAGGGTTTTTGGCAACGCCGCGGGGCTGTTTCCAGCTTTTCCCTGGATAAAAGATCTATTTAAAGCCTGGCGTGTCCCTTCTGCAGGGGGACGAGGTGCAGTGGGCCCCGGAGCAGCGATCGCTGCTTTATCACCAGAATTGCACACTCAGCTCTTGCCGGAGGCTGAACGCAGCAGAAACGCTCCTTATCGGCACAACTGCCACCCCGCCCCGCAAAAAAACGCTTCCCAGCACGCGCCTGCCCTGCGACCAGGGTTTATGGCCCCAAGGAGGCTGGTCCTGGTGTGGGTGTGGGGGAACACGTGAGCCGGGCTGGCTGCACGGGGCAGCCCGAGCGGGACCATGTGTTTCCCCCAGCCTCAGCCCTGGGGGGCTCGGTGGGGCTGGAGGCGGATGGGAAGGGGATGGCGGTGAGGTTTGCACCGTAGGATCTCCTCAGGCTCCATCCCCGGGGCTGGGACCGGCACCAGCAGCCCAGGGATGTGCTATGACATTGCAAGCCCCTGAAAATGCAGCGTGCTGAGGGCAGCCACGGGCTCAGGACCCCAGGTGATGGCCATGGCTTGGGAGGGTAGTAAATAAATGCAAGACCCCGATAGCCAGCCCCTGGGGAGCCCCTGGCCACAGCGCAGGAGACGTGCCCAGTGCCAGGCACGTGGCTGGGAGCATCACACGGCAAGAAGTAAAAGCCTGGCCAGAAACCATCCCTCCTCCTTCATCCCTCATCTCTCATCCTTCATCCTTCATTCTTCGTCCTTCATCCCTCATCCTTTGTCCTTCATCCCTCATCCCTCCATCCCCCCTTCCTCACCAGCCAGCCGGAGCAGCCCACAGATATGGGGTGAGCGAAGAGGCCAACGTGTTCCCTCCACACCCATCAGCCCAATAAAACATGGCAAAGTCCATTATTTCCCCCTTTTTTTCCCCTTCTTTAATAACCGAAAACAATCCCAGCCCCGAGGCGAGCGAGCGTGACTGCTCCGGGAGCATTAATCACCCGCTGCAAGCCCGGTGCGGGTTATCGCAGCTGTTTATCCGAGCTGCTATTAAAAAATCGCTGTAAACGCACCTTCAGCCTCTTCTGAAAGAGATTAAGTGTTTGCACCGGCTGCACTGATCCTATCGCCCGCCCGGCTCAGCGAAGTTTTGTTCCCGGCGAGGAGGAGGACAGGGCGGCTTAATTGCTGCCAGGAGGAGAAGCGGGGTCTTTTCCAGCCGGGCTGCTCCGATCCCCATGCCGGGAAGGAGCCAAGTTCCCGGGGGAGCTTCATCCCAGCTTGAAAAAAAATTTGAAAAATTTTTCTGCCTTGATGGGACCAAATCCCCCCGACGTGACCCAGCAGGACAATTGGTGCTTAATCCCGAGTTACACCACAGCCGCTCCCTTGGCGGCCACAGAACCTTCCAACATGACTTCTTTTATGTTTTGCTCTTATAATTAGTGAAAAACTGTTCCTTTTGCCCCAGGTTTGGGGTTTACGTGGGGAACCGCAGCAGCTAGGGTTATTTCAGACAGCATCTGAGGCAGCTGGGCTCTTGAATTGCAATCCTCCGGGGAAGCATCTTGCAAATTAGCATTTCTTAGTGATAAAAACTTCATTTAGGAAGGAAAAAAAACCCCACCCAAACCAAAAGAGGTTAGATCAGCAAAATGGTAATTTGATAATCTCTGGTGGAGGGAGGGGAAGCCCCCCACGCCAGGGCAGGGACGAGCAGCCAGGGAAGGGCAGGAACTGCTGGTTTTACCATGAATTATCAGTTGATGATGCTCCTACGGATCCGCGGGCGCTCGGCAGCCCAGGACAAACCCGGAGCGGGTGCCGGGCTTGGCTGACAGCCGGGGAGCTGGAGCAGCATCTGCTGAGCCGCTTCGACTCACCGATCTGTAGGAAGCTGTGGCAGGCCCCGCGCGCCC
>NW_010550501.1:0-637 GCF_000687285.1 Phaethon lepturus | reverse complement strand
CCCGGGGGTCCATGCCAGGACAGGCAGCGCCGGCTCCGCTACCCGACCGGCACGTCACTGTCCCGGCGGTGCAGGGAGGATTTCATTATTGCCAGCTCAGGGAAAGCGCAGGCAGATTTAATAAAGCCATTACGCCCCCGGCAATGTCTTTAATTAAAGAGCTGGTTACAAATGGCTCGCTGTTCCCCGGTAAGAGGAGGGTGCTGGCCGGCGTTGAAGGGGCTCGTTTGTCCTTGCGTCGGCTGCTGCCGAGGCCCCTTGCACGTGGCAGCGGGCGCGGGGACCCCTTGGCAAACGCTGCCATGTGCCACCCTTGGGTTTGTCCCTGCTGTGTGGGTGGGACGAGCACCGCAGGCTTGAGGGCTGCTGTGTTTTTCTGGCTGCTGCAAGTTGAGATAGTTCGGCTGGACGCCGTTATAAACATTTATAAAGCCGTTTCCTACGGCTCTGTTCTCAGCAGAGGGCGAAGCTTTTTGTCTTGCCAAGCATCCTAAAGGATGAAACCCCAAATCTCATCCCCTTTGAGACTTTTTCCAAGGGTCTCAGCCGGACCGTGGTGGGGGAAATCCTCCCTCTGCTCCCTCCTCGGCCCTTTCCAGCCGGGCACAGCCCAGCGGCTCAAGGTTTGCAGTTTATG
>NW_010550500.1:5546-11840 GCF_000687285.1 Phaethon lepturus | reverse complement strand
CCAGCAGAAGGGCTGCCGAAACAACGGAGGTGCTGTGTCTATGTCTCGTGAGGGTCGTGCAAAAATTGGTGATTAAAGCATTTTAGCAGCACAGGAATGAGACTGAATCCCGTGATGATGTTTTGTGTTGGTTCCCATGCGTTTTCCAGGCTCGGTGTGTCCAAGCCTGCGAACGCACGCTGGAGGCTGCAGAGCCTTGTGGGGTCATGCGCTCTGCGAGCCGGAGCAGAGCCAAACGGCGCGCTTCTCTGATAGAGGACTTGCAAATCACTTTGAAACCAACATCGGTATTGTACATAATTGCTACTAGCAATAACCAGATTCCTTTCTTATCAAAAGAATGAGTCTGGAATAACTTCAAGCAATTTGGAAAACTGTCTCTGTGGTGTCCTGGAGCGGTGTCTGGGGAGGTACCAACCAAAATCCACCAGGTATTTCCCTGCAAGCACAAGCCCTGTCTTCCCTTGCATTTATTTACAGGCATTTCCACACTGCTCATGGGGAAAATAAGGTGAATTTAGCTGTACCAGGCCCCAGAAAGACAGCACAGCAATATGGTTTCCCCCTGCCCAGCTCTTTAGGTCAATGGGTAGCTGAGCTGCCGAGAGAACACGACTGCCGTCGCTGCCTGGGAGCCTGCGGGCAGAACCGAGGTCTGAAGGACACTGCTCTGCTATGTCCTGAACAAGAGTCTTGCCCTGCAGTAATCAGTTTTGCAAACTTCACAGTTACCTGTTGCTTTAAACTTCCACACTTCCAAGGCCTCTTCTGTCACATACAATCGCGCACCTTTCAAGCAAAAGTTTTGCCCCGTGCAAAAACTCCCTCCCTCAGCCACAGGGGTGTGGTGCGGACTCCGAGGCCTCGCACCGATGTACCCGGCGTGCCGTGGCCCTTTGGACAGGGCTTTCACCACCGTCTTCATCAGGCTGTGACTTTGCTGCCGTTCCTGAAGCCTTGCGGTGCCCGCGCCGCTGAAAGGGGCCTTGCAACTGCTGTTTAATCAAAGAAAACAAGGTTGGGTTCGGTGATGTTACAGAAATCCAGAGAAACAGCATGTGGGGCAAATAGAAGTGCAAATGAAGTGCGACTAGTCAAGCACCTACAAGAAAGGTGTCGGCAGACGGCAGGGAGTGCTCCCTCCCGCCGCGCAGCCTGCGGTGCCCCACAGCATCTCCCCCCAGGCTCCCGGCGCTGGGGTTTCGGCCGTGCCTTCTGCCGATTTCTAAATTCAAGTTAGCACTTAGGAACTCACTACTTTACATTCTCAAATTGCAGAGCAAGTCTGGTTTTCAGCCTGAACTGGAGAGCGTGCAACGTGTGCGATATGCACGTACTGACTGGAGCGGTGGACCCTGCGGCCGCATCGGGGAGGAAAATGCGTCTTTGCAACATGAGTTTTCTGACCTCCTGCTTGTCTTTGTTGCCTGGTTTCTGCTGCCAGTAACCATTTCTTGCAGCGTGCCGGTGTCGAGCGGTGGGCTTCCCCCACCCCGCGCCTTCCCAGGGAAACGTCGTGTTCCCGGGGCAGTGACGGCGTATGCGGGAGCGGGGTTTGCATTGCCACGCTCCCCCGCGCTGGCGCTGCTCTCCGTTACGAGGCTTTAACATTGCAATTTTTATCTGTAAAAAGGAGGGCAGGTCCAGGCACCGCAGTGACCTTTGCATGCGGGTGTGTGTCAGTGTGACCCTGGGTGCCTTGAATTCCTGTTTTAATTGCCGCTTACGAAGGCATTGTTTTGAGAGAGGAGAGGAGCGGAACCCTGCACGTGGGGCAGAGGCTCACGATCCCGGCAGGATTTCAGACGGCACGGGAGAGTTAATTAGCTCATACACCATGTAGAAATGTCCTCCGGAGTATTGATCTCAATAAGCTTTTGCTCAATTAGTATCTGTCTCGGGGCAGATGTCATTATCCTTCCACCTCATGGGCACTGGAAACCGGCTTCCCCGACGCAGGCTTTGCCGCACCGATCAGTCTCTCGGTGCCCCCGAGCCCCCAGGCCATCCCCGGGGCAGGTGCTGGGGTATTTTCCTCATCTGTGCCCATTAGGCTGTTCCGTCCCCCATCTCTCGGGCACCTCTCGCTTGCCCCGGGCCAGCCCCTTCCTCCCCTCCTCCTTGCAGAGGTGGCAACTGAGCGCATTGTCCCCACCGGGCGCCTGGGGCGGCTGGACTGGCCGCAGGGGTGAAGCATGGCCGGGGCTGGCGCTGGTCACCCCACGCCAAGACCCTCGCGTGGGAGCAGCCGTGTGCTCTCGGAGGTGGCTGAGGCTCCTTGCCATCCGTTTCAAAGTCTCTTTTCTTACTGTTTCATTCCGACTGCCGTTCTGCCCAAGCTCCGCGGATGGGGCTGGAGGAGCACTGCTGGTCCCCCGCACCACCGGCGAATATCGCCGAAAGCCACAGCACCGGTGCTGGGTGCAGCACGGCCCCTGCGGCAGAGAGGATTTCTCACCGGGGGACTCTTCCCCATGCTGAACTGAGGAGGGTAGGTGGGAAGTTGCTGTGGGAAACCTCAGAGATCTGTTCTGTGAACACATTTCCACTTTCTGCTTCATGGCAGTGAAGCCAGGCAGGACCCAGCACAGGAGCGCTGCCCAGATGTGAAGCCTTCACGTAGGGATGGTCTCGCTCCACCAGGAACGTGCTTCACCAAGGAGCGACTTACGGGGCTGGGAGGGATTGCAAGGAGCCGGAAGGCCATGTAATGCCCAAGCAGGCTGCGCTCTTTGGAAAATGTCAGCGAAGTGTGGATTATCGAGATATGGCACTCATAGGAAACGCTCTTGGAACGAAAGCATGCAAGCTGAAGTCATGGCAATGGTGAAAGGCCTCAGCAGGCAACCTGAACTGGCACGCAGCTCTGTTTTAACTTCTGATTAAGTGAGAGGGTAGGTTTGTTTTAACAATTTTTTTTTCTTGGTTAAATGCTGCTATTTCAGAGCTTTATGAAAAATAAACACAAATGCCCTTTTGGAGCCACTGTTTATATCATTATGCAACTGCGTTACAGACCTCTGTTACGGAGATTTTATGGTTTTCGGAACAAATCCTTCCATACATGGAGACTCTCACTCTTGAGAAATGTATTTGTTTGAAGTCATAGCATTTTCTGGAAAATGTGAAGTCAATTATGAGGATTAAGTGAATTATTATCATTTTGAAGTGTTACGTAGGAACAAGGGCTATAAAACACCTTGTCTGAAGAAAGCTTAGTTGCTGTGGCATTTCAGGCTGAGGAAGCAATGGAAGTTGACCTAATTAAACAATTTATAGCTATTAAGTTACCTAATTTAAATTGGCTGTGATGTAGGCGCCCCAAAAAAATCCCATTTTACCTCCCCTCTGCCAAGTCTTCTGTTTGCAAATTTATTAACTTTTAAAACACCACTGGAGCAGCATTCCAGGTTTATTTTTCAGCACTCTTTCATTTTAAAGTCATCATCACAGTGCACTGCAAACAAAGTTGAATTATGGTTTTGTAGAGGTATTTTCAGGTAGCAGAGCAGTTCAGAAGATCAACTGCTACAACTCCGGTTGTAGCTGTTGAGGGGTCTGGAGAAAAAGTCTTATGAGGAGCAGCTGAGGGAACTGGGGGTGTTCAGTCTGGAGAAGAGGAGGCTGAGGGGAGCCCTCATCGCTCTCTACAACTACCTGAAAGGGGGTTGTGGTGAGGTGGGGGTTGGTCTCTACTCCCAAGTAACCAGCGACAGGACAAGAGGAAACGGCCTCAAGTGCCAGGGGAGGTTTAGACTGGATATAGGGAAAAATGTCTTTACTGAGAGAGTGGTCAAGCCTTGGCACAGGCTGCCCAGGGAGATGGTGGAGTCACCATCACTGGAAGTGTTCAAAAAACATGTAGACGTGGCACTTCAGGACATGGTTTAGTGGGCTTGGTGGTGTTGGGTTGACGGTTGGATAGGATGATTTTGGAGGTCTTTCCCAACCTTAATGATTCTGTGATTCTATGACAGCTCACCTCAGTTTTGAGTGAGGCACCCTAAGGGACAGCAAGGTCTGCAGGTGGATTGCCTTAACCCACCCTGCCCATTTGGCGTGATGGAGGCCGGGGCTGCTGGCCGGGCGGTATCTGATGTCCAAGGCTCCATGATCCGCGTGAGCCCCCAGCACAGCCTGGATTCAGTTGTTGGGTACCCGGCGTGACCACATCAGAGCAGAGGTTGCTCAGAGCAGCTCCTCAGGGAGTAGCTTGGGCTGCGTGTTGCGTTTGACCGATGTCTGGTAACCCGACTCTGCTCTGGGGTCCTTTCATTCAGTTCTGCCACATTTACTGTGACTCGCTGAAACCATGTATTTAATATGTAAACATGTATATGCTCCACAACCAGACTTGGTGGGCTGCATGACTATTGAAAGCAAAGGTTAATCTGTCCCTAGCTTCGGCTGTTAGGCTGCGGTTGTGTAACGTTCACACCAAAGAGTCTCCACAAATGAACTGTCCCAGTATTTACAAGACTACAGCCAGGTTCACAGAATCATTAAGGTTGGAAAAGACCTTTAAGATCATCAAGGTTGCATCATCTGCGATGCGGAGTCACCAGCACTGGAAGTGTTCAAAAAACATGTAGACGTGGCACTTCAGGACATGGTTTAGTGGGCTTGGTGGTGTTGGGTTGACGGTTGGATAGGATGATTTTGGAGGTCTTTCCCAACCTTAATGATTCTGTGATTCTATGACAGCTCACCTCAGTTTTGAGTGAGGCACCCTAAGGGACAGCAAGGTCTGCAGGTGGATTGCCTTAACCCACCCTGCCCATTTGGCGTGATGGAGGCCGGGGCTGCTGGCCGGGCGGTATCTGATGTCCAAGGCTCCATGATCCGCGTGAGCCCCCAGCACAGCCTGGATTCAGTTGTTGGGTACCCGGCGTGACCACATCAGAGCAGAGGTTGCTCAGAGCAGCTCCTCAGGGAGTAGCTTGGGCTGCGTGTTGCGTTTGACCGATGTCTGGTAACCCGACTCTGCTCTGGGGTCCTTTCATTCAGTTCTGCCACATTTACTGTGACTCGCTGAAACCATGTATTTAATATGTAAACATGTATATGCTCCACAACCAGACTTGGTGGGCTGCATGACTATTGAAAGCAAAGGTTAATCTGTCCCTAGCTTCGGCTGTTAGGCTGCGGTTGTGTAACGTTCACACCAAAGAGTCTCCACAAATGAACTGTCCCAGTATTTACAAGACTACAGCCAGGTTCACAGAATCATTAAGGTTGGAAAAGACCTTTAAGATCATCAAGGTTGCATCATCTGCGATGAGAAGAACCGTGTTTGTGGGGAGGCGGGGAATCAGCCTCTGCTGCCGGCACCACGAGCAGCGAACCACCACGCCGCTTCGCTGGCTGGCAGAGATGGTTGCTCTGGCACGCGGTACGAGGGCAAAGAGGTGTCCTCTCCCCAGGGCTGCGAGGGACCCTGCTGGTTGCAGACCCCCGTGTCTATGGCCCAAGGCATGACGACTCTCTGGAAGCATTCTTAGGGAGGAGAGCACTTGCTCGGGACTCATGTCCAGCCTTAGCTGGGTGCCCACTTGCGGCGGTCCCACCGGCAGGCAGCGGCTACCCGGCAGCGGGCCAGAGCCCTTCCCTCAGAGATAAGCAGTCTGGGAGAGAAGGGGTTTTTGAAATCCTCCTGGGTGACCAGGGCTGGTGGCCCATCACCCTGACGGCTGGCTGCAGCTCCGGCTTCAGCCTTCCCCGATTTCAGCTTCCGCCCACCCGCTGACACTGGCGAGGCAGGAGTTCCCTGCCATCGACACAGCCGCCTGGTCTAGGCCCTTGCAGGCCCTGATCTCGCCACCCCCCGGGCTCCTCTCCCAGCTCCGCAGCCGGTGCCTCCTGTTGTTGGGTCCCCATCACCCCTCGGTGCCTCTGTTCATTTGTGGGTGAGGGGGAGTCAGCCCGGCAGCCAGGCATCGGATGTGGCCTAGTTTAATTTGGAAGTCCTGATGGATATACTCGATAGTGGGAGCTTAATGTGCTTTTATATTTAGCGCTGGTACCGCAACTCTTCTAGTCTTCTCAGCGAAATTGTGTACAGAAGGGCACAATCCATACAATGAGGTGGAACAGGCGGTGTCCCTGGGAAAACGGCCTGGTGCGGGTGCAGGTTATGGGCCTCCCGTTACTCTCGTAAATGACTCTATTTAACACACCGCCTTTTCCTCCGCCGGAGCGGGTGGGATTGTGGAAACGCCGTGACCGCGGAGCAGAGGAGCCGCCCACCCGCCCAGCAGCGGCAGGGTCTCTCCCCCGCTTGGGGAGCGCGGGCAC
>NW_010550500.1:0-5460 GCF_000687285.1 Phaethon lepturus | reverse complement strand
CCCGCCGTCGACAGCGAGCGCTGGCTGGGGCGTTCCCGATAAGCAGCTATTCTGTCATGTGATCTCTGACTGCCAAATGCTGTGAAAGAAGCAGCTGACGGCTTGGATTAATCCAGCATTTGAGGAATGAATATTATTTCCTCTGCGTGGCACCACCGCGGGGAGCCAGGGCCGAGCCCTCCCTGTGGGCGTGAGCCCTGGATCTTCACATCTGCGTCCGGCTGGGCTGGCCAGAGGCGAAAATAAAAGAAGTCTTGGCTTATGTTTTCTCACTGCAGTTCTCACCGAGGGAGGCATTCGATGGGAATGCAGCGGAAAAGCAAAGGGCAGCCCGAGCGGAACTGCAGCCATGTTTAAGCTGGACGGAAAAGCTGCGACCTGCGAGCGGGCAGGAGACCCCGGCAGAGGGGCTGTTCCTCCGCCCCAGGTAAACACGTGCGAGTAGTAGAGAGGCTGCGGTCTCTGGTTCGTCATCGCTGCTGAGCAGCTTTGGGGGGGTCCCAGCAGGTCACTGTCCTACTTCACCAACTCCCTGAACGTCGGGATGCCGGCGGCACCGCGTGAAAGACGCGTTTGATGCTCCGGCTGCTCCTTGCACGCAGCCTTTTGGACGCCCAGGAGCGGGTCTGGGGGCAGATTGCGTCGTAGCCGGAGGCAGGCGGTGCTGAGCAGGGCGCCGGTGGCGAGGAGCCATCCCCCCCATTCCCAGGCTGTGGGAACGGTCCTGCCACCCTCCAGACCTGGGGCCTCGGGGTGCTTCGGGTCAGTCCTGAGCTGTTGCCAATGCAGTCCCTGGTATTTCTGCTTCTCCCTAAATAATTTTTGCTGCTGAGAGCACTTTGCTCTCAACTTAGAACTTCTGTTACCCTTGATTTTTGGGAGGGGCTTGGATTCAGGGATAGGTTTCCACAGCCTTCAGCCTTTGAGGCAGCTGCAGCTTTCCTCTGCCTACGGTCTGACCTTGACCTGATCGGGCACAGGTCAGCTCCCCTCTGAAAATCAAACGTGCTTTGCAGCGCAGGGCTGGCCCCAGGCAAGGGGCCGTGAATGTATGTCTGGGGAGAAAGAAGGGGGCTGCTGCTGCTCCTGAGCTTCTCTGGCACACCTCGCCCCATCGCCGTGTTAATGCGCACCCCACCGCCTGCGCAGCCAGGGCTTTTCACTTCCACCTCCCAAATACAGGACGAGTGGGTGTACAAAAAAAAGAAAAAAAAAACCCCAAAACCAAAAAACCCACTGGTTGAGTTTTAAGCCCTCCCTGCTAGAAGCAGAAGGAAACAACTGCGGGAGGGCAGGTGCTGCCTGTCTGCTCAGAAGAGGCAGAGCCGGAGCCGGTGCTGCGCGGAAACCTCTTCGTTGGGGTGAGCGGGGCTTCCGCATGGGTCGCAGCTGGCGGTCTGCGGTACAAGCACTGTGTTGCTCTGATGATCACCGGGCAGGGAAGTGACAGATCACAAATAATAGGCCCGTTTCGGGAGGATACCGCCCAGCGCCCCGCGGCTTGGAGAATCGCAACAGCAGAGACGGGCGCCGGCTGAGGCAGCTCCATTACAGCCACTGCCGCTCTGGCTCCCGATCTGGCTCCCTTCCCGAAACGGAGCGCGGTGCAGCTCGTCCAGTGCCAGTAGTGCAGAGCTGCTGGCACGGTTTCCTTCCCCAGTTGTGCGGTACTGATAGCCACGGACTGTCAAAATCACCCAGTCCCGAACAGCAGCGTCTGCCCGGATCCGGGCTCGGTGTCGTTGCCGGTTGGACTTCACCTTGCTGACCGGAGGCTGAGCTGATTTGCCCGGGAAACGGGGGACTTGCTTTCATGTTGCATCTGCTTTTAAATGAAAACAAACAAGCAGAAGATTAATAGTATTGAAACATTAGGATATTTTTGAATTGGCTTTTGACAACTTTAATATGTACTGAAAAAATAAGGCTGCTCTGGCGTTAACGAAAGGCAGTGTGATGCGGCATAATGTGTGTCTCCAGAATTTGACAGGGACAGTTATTTCAGTGCTTCCATGTTAGAAATAAAAACAAGATCAAAACCCAAATAAACCTTCTGAATCCCCTTCCTTTCTTCAGACTCTGCAATTGTTTTGTAAATTATAGAAAGGAAGGCAGAAAAAGGGGTGGCTGCAGTCAGAGAAAAATCCATAGAGATTGCAGTGCAAGGTGCTTAAATCTCTGCCTTTAATCTGAGGTCTATTTCTGGCAGTCCTGGGTGATGGAAACATTGAGAAGATGTAACATCTAAATGAAACCTGTTTTACAGTTATGGGAACTAAAACAGAAAGGTGCAAAAGCAGTGAAGTATGGATACTTGAACTCAAATATTGCCCATTTTAAAAGGACAAGACTCAGACCACAGAGTTGGTCTTAGTGCTTTAAGATCATTAGAAAATTAATTTATTTCTTCTATTTAGACTTTACTATGGCTGAAATTGGATGGCTTTGGATCACCTTTTCCAGTTTTTCCTCTGTGACCTGAGAGCTGTAATCTGACTTTTTAAAAGTCACAAGCATTCCCAAGACGTGACACCGTGCAGCATTGTGCGTTGTGTGATCAGAGCGTCAGTGCTGGTGACGTGCTTTCTGCCGGGAGCGTAAGCAGACTGAATTCTCTCTCTCTTTGCAAATTGCTGTGTTTGCCTCAGAGGGGCAAGCGCGTGCCAAGGGCAGGGTCTCCGCCTGCGCGGCCGGGGTCCTGTCTGCATTCCCATGCGGAACTCGGAGGGGGAACGCGCCGCTTGCTGGGTGTACTGATGCGTGGCACGTTGCACCACGGCACCCGGGCCAGGGTTATTGCATGAAGAATTGAGTGGTGCAAATGATGTGCGTAACGCAGAGCTAAAATCAAGCCGTCATAGCACGTGTTGCATCTGCTGAGATGCTGATGGGAGCTTGTAGCCTTTAACAGGGGTTTTCCATCGACCACGGTATGGAATGTTATTTGTATATTGTATTACTTCCAAACTCATTCTCTTATGAAAACAAGCAAGGTTTTAAAGGAAATAAAAATGGTGCAATTGCACCGCAACCCTTGTAAAAATGGCCAGGTCATCATATAAATATGAAAAATAGTATGGATACCCTCAGGAGAGCATTGTGTTCACTGCTGAACTCCTCTTCTGAAAAATAATATCACATGGTTTTGTTTCACCCTAAATTACACAGGAAGAATGTGCCTCTGCCACCATTGTTTTATTCCAGGATTCTTTTACCATAAGAACTGAGGCTGGAAGTGGCTTGCGTAGCATGACGTTTGGCCCGAGCTTTTGCACAAGATGAAAATGCAGCTCCTTTGGAAAGTTAGAAGGGTTTCTGTGCCTTCTTCAGAGCTAGCTTTCCACTGCCCTACAGCCCTGCCTCCCCGATTTCTGCCAGAACGAGAAGCGCTAACGTGCCTTACAAGCTCTTCTGTTGCCGTGCTTGTTCGAGGAAGCCTGGAAATGTGTGGGTGCCAAGGGGGAGCCCACTTGTTCAAAAGGGAGGAGGGAAACCTGTTGGCATTTGCCCAGGCAGCTCCTCCCCATCAGCATTCCCGGGAGAAATAACTCGCGTCGGTCAGGACCTCGCAAAGCTCCAGCCGAGGCACCCGTCCCAGCGTGGGGCTGAGCCCCGAGGTCTCTGCGGGCAGCGGCCAGCGAGTCCAGCACTGAGCCGAGCCCCGGGGAGGCTCTTGCCCCGGGACCCCCTCCAGCCTGGGGGACGGGGGGTGTCACAGGCACCCAGGTGGGCAGCCCCTGCCCGCCGCAGCGGGGAAGCCAGCTCCGAGGGGGGATTAATAAACGTAACGGTCTCTTGTGCCAATTCCTGCTCTGCTAATCTATTTACTCGGGTGCGATGAAGGCAGCTCAATCGTTAAAACTAACTTTGTCTCAGATGTAAACAAATTACTTCATTACACTGATGTTTATTTAACAGCATTACATTTGGGCAACCAGCAAATATTGGCACCTGCTGGCACCGAGCATCGCTCCGGGAGCCGCCGGGCACCTGCGCTGTCCCACCAACGCCGCGCTAGGAAGCGGCACGCAGCCGGGCTGGGAACGGCGCTCCCGGTTGTCCGGAGAACAGCTGCAGCTGCGAAGGCGCTGCGAGAAATGCTCACCATCACTCCAACGGCTTCTAAACACAATTCTGTGCCGACAGCTCCCCTCTCCCACCTGTTTGCTTTTCATGAGCACTCATCTGTGTGAAATGGGGTTAACTGGGACCTGTTTAGTCGCAGTCCAGCCTTGGTTTCTCCCGGCAGAGAGCAAACCTGAATCGCCTGCCCAGGGCGTGGAAACCAGACTGGTAACGTGGGTGCCCCTGCAACCCCGGGGTACACAATCCCCACTCTCGGGTCTTGGAGCATTGCCCCGCGGGAAGAGCTCACAAGCAAGCCAGTATTATTTATTTGCCGAGGATGCCCAGCACACTGCCAGATTGCACAGAATCTGCATTCTTTGGGGGCGTTCTGTAAACATTCAGCTATAATTTGTCCGATTTCAGTAAGACACTTTAAAATTAGATTTTGTATTTGAAAGCTGTAATGGTTGTGCAGTTTACAATGGAAATGCTCCTTTTATTCTGAAAAGTGCCTTCCTAGTTTTGATTCGAGAGCTTGGTACATGGCAGGCCCCTGTGGAAGACCTAGATTTAGAAAAGACCTTGAAATCTTTGCTCTGTTCTTCAGCCCAAGAAGGAGGTGCCTCTCTGAAGGGGATGAGGCCAGCGGGGTTCGTACCCGCTCTGCCAGCATAATAGGGACGCAGCAAGAAAGAAATAAAAGCAGGCTTAGCGCTGAAATATCCAACTGCTATTTCTAATCTGCAGTGTATTTCTATTGATCCCTACAATAGTGCATATAGTGTTATAAAGCACTTTAACTCTTAGGGAGGAAGCAATTACCCCCAAGCAGGGCTCTGTTCGCCCCCGACCAGCAGAAAGGGATATTAGCAGATACGCGGGTGGGGTGACGTGATGGGAAAGAGGCAGCGTGGGTTTGCAGAAGGAAACTATTCTTTGTAAGTCTACCGGGGGTCTCTGAAAGAGTCCGCGAGAGAGGTGGGGGGCTCCGCTCGAAAGCGTGCGTGTAGGTTTTCCAACAGCGTCTTAGCGGTGCTCCAGCCAACGCTTGTAGATGAATTCAGCTGCTGGTTTCACAGTGGGAAAAGAGGGTTAGTGTTTAAAAAAACAAAAAGCCAAACAAAAAAAACCTGCAAAAGAGTGAAGAGTGAGGTGACACTAGCTGCTGACCATAACTCGGTAATATACGTAGCCAAAATGAAAAACCATACCGCTAAAAGCAGGCGACAAGGCAGGCAGGTTGCATGAGGACTAATGTGTGATAGGAATCAAGAGGCAGCGTACGCACATGGCGTCGGGTTGTGGGTGGGCTGCTCATGAGAGAGGTCTTGGCGTCGCGGCGAATGTTCCATCAAACGCCAGCCCGATCCTGACCCGTCGTCAGGATCCCCA
>NW_010550499.1:0-805 GCF_000687285.1 Phaethon lepturus | reverse complement strand
TCCCTGCCAGGCCTCTCTGCCAGGAGCTGCCCCGGTGCCCTCGCAGGGTGTCTGGCCTCGCAGTGGCATCGCGGCGCAGGGCCCGGGCCGTGCCGCGCTCACGCCTTGGCTTTCCCCCAGAACTGCTTCTTGGAGTGCGCGTACCAGTACGACGACGACGGATACCAGTCCTACTGTACCATCTGCTGCGGCGGCCGCGAGGGGCTCATGTGCGGCAACAACAACTGCTGCCGGGCCGGGGCCGCTGTCCCGGCGTGGGGCTGGGGGAGGTTTCAGCAATGGCACAGTCCCAGCATGGGGCTGGGGAGGTTTTGGTGAGGCACCACAGTCCTGGTACGGGAATTCAGTGATGCCAGTCCGGGTTTGGGACTGGGAGGTTTTGGTGGTGCCACAGTCCCAGTGTGGCATTTTGGTGATGCCCCAATCCAGACATGAGGCTGGAGAGGTTTTGGTGATGGCCTGGTCCTGGTATGGGGCTGGGGGAGATTTCGGCAATGCCCCAGTCCCAGCATGGCACTGGGAAGTTTCAGCGATGCCACAGTCCTGGCTTGGGGCTGGGGCAGTTTTGGTGTTTCTACAGTCCGATGTGGGGCTGGGGAGGCTTTGGTGGTGTGCCGGTCCTGGCATGGGAATTTGGTAATGCCAGTCCTGGCGTGGGGCTGGGAGGTTTCGGTGGCGCCGCAGGTCCCAGGTGCGGCATGTGGGTCCCGGCATGGGGCTGGCAGAGGTTTGGGCAGTGTGGCAGGTCCCGGCATGAGGCTGCCCGTCCCGGTGTGCCCCCCTGGCACTGGCCGGTGAGGGGCAC
>NW_010550498.1:0-6089 GCF_000687285.1 Phaethon lepturus | reverse complement strand
TTATATTTTATTATTAATATAGTCTATTTATCTCTACAAGGATATCAATCATATTTTTCTCTAAAAACAAACAAAAAATATGAAGCAGGTGAGGTTTTCCATTTGCTATTAAAGAAGCAAGGTTAAGTTTTATCAAGGGGGAAAAAAATTAAATAAATGCCTGTAATGACATACTGAGCAAATATACACAAGGTGGTACCAAATCCCAAATGAAAACATACCCATGTATTCTTATTCCACACACTCTGTTTCTTCCTATACATCCATGATAAAATTACAGTTTATAAATACAGAAACTGTAAAAGTCCAATTTTTTTCCCCCCAATATACTGTGTTTTAAGTGGTACATTTTCTAACTTGATACTAGCTTTGGTTTTTAGGTAGCAATTCCAGCCTACGGCCTGTGGCCTAAGATGGTAAATTTGATAAAAAGCCTGCCTTCTCTCCCAAAAACATCTCAAAAAAGCTACAGATTAATTTCATAGGTGAAAGTTTAACCTTAGATGCCATCTTTTGCTCACTAGAAGTAAGCTTATAGCTTACACATCATGTTCAACTAGACAGAATAACCTGTCACATCAGAACTTACCAATTAAAGCAGTATATTACGGGAAATACAGTATGCTTTGAATTTTCCTCTATATTCTTAAAACCATGAATTAGAAACTCTATCGACAACTCTGAATTTCTACAGTCCTTTAGCTATATAAAAAGGAGGTACCCATCAGCAGCTATCTCAAAAAATTAAATTGGTGCTGTGCAGCATTAGTTTGGCTGATATGGCTAAGGGATTGGAGGTGCAAACTAGTTCAGAAACTAGTCTATCCACCTTAAGACCTGCAGCCCATTGCCTGCGACAGTCTTTTGACTATTCAGCTATATTTTCTGCTACTTGAAAACAGTATGTTCATATGCTAAAGCACCAATTTATAATCTTCTGTTAGGGACTAGCCACCTCCCCCTATCCCTCACATTAATGCCTGGAAAGTCCCAGTTCAGGTTGGAAACTATCATATATAAGGACAGAGAAACATGAACTGAAGGACGGAAACAGCCAGAGATACAAAGAAAAAGCCAGAGTTATTAATTCACCCTTTGAATTCTCTTAGTGGACTTCACAGAAAGTTTTTAAATCCATACCCCTCAAGAGAAATAGCTCTAGATCATATTACATACATCCTTGTCCCAAAGAATAAGTATTTCAGCTTCTGAAGTGCAATTCATAGAGCGGACCCTTTACTAGCATGTACCTTTATCAGTACTTACCTACTAGAAATCAGGTATTAGTGCAACATTTGGGCTTATTTAATTGAAAGCTGCCCTCTACGGAGATGTAAAGCATTCTAGAATATGTGAATGTGACACCAAAATACATTCTAAAACAACCAAAAGGATAAAGACCCCTCTTACCTCTGTTCAGAGTAACTCTGGAAAGTCCAAAGTCTGTCAACTTGATATGGCCCTGATTAGAAATGAGCATATTGTCTGGCTTCAGATCCCTGAAGACACGAATATAGTTGAAGTTAGCAAAAAGACAACTGAACAATATTAAGAAAGTTAACTGACCAGAAACACCCAATACAAAACACTGATATAGCTGTTTCTCAGCTATATCTCTTAGCCAGCAGAAGATTCCAACTGGCAGAATACACCAAAACAATTAAACATATCTAGGACTAAATATTGTACAAATCTCAGGCCTTCAACAAATGCATGTCATAAGAGTTGCACATTTTGTGTTGCAGCAGGTTTAACAGCTGTTCTTCAGGAGTACTGTTCTTCATGAGTACTACCAACACAACATTTTCTAATCTGTAGCTCCTATACATGACAGTACATATAACTTCCAGTATAAGTTGCTTGTTTTCTCATGTGTTCTCTGTAGCACTACTGAATGCAGCAAAGAATTCTCACTACAGGGGGAGCATTAGGGTAGTCAGTGTCCCTTTGTCCTTCAGTTAAATGCTTGCAGTATCAAGATGGGTCCTGAACAGTCATTTAAAAGCTATAGGGAGAGCAGACCTAGAAGGCAGTACAGCTGCTAATACATCACTGTACTGTGGAAGAAAATGCAGACAGGAGAAAGTAGTGTATATTTGCCTGCTTAACATATATGGACAGATTTTACTTTAGGTGTTGTTTCATGACATTGCTGCAGGCTACACATGCAAAAATAGCTTCCAGAAGCTTTAGCAAGTGAGGTAGCTGTTACTGTGAAATGGTGATTGGTTATGCATTTGAGTAAGAAGTTAAAAATCCAAATACTTATTTGTAAAACACACAAAAAAGGAAGTAGGTTTTACCTGTGGATTATCCCATGCCTATGAAGATAGTCAAGAGCCAATGCTGCTTCAGAAATATACTTAACAGCCATTTCTTCATCAAAATATCCATAAATATGGAGGAGAGATTTGACATCTCCGCCAATAAGGTACTCCATCACCTGCCATTAAAGTGTTTTAAAATTAACATTTTAAAACACATTTAAAATTTGCAAGTAAAATATAAAATAGCTTTCACCCCTAGGAAACTATCATTTCAAAGAGCAGAAGCTGATGGAAGCTTCCTTGTGTGAACTTTCCTATACAATAGTTTTCACTTGGATAAAATAATTAAAGCTTCAGATGACATGAAACATTTTCTTTTAATAGACCATTTACTTATATTATTTGTCTAGCCTACTTTCTAGCCTACTGTAGTCAGCTCTCAAATAATTACTGTAGTCAGCTTTTTAATTAACTTCTGGAAGATTTCTGTATTACAGAAAAGAAATTGCAAAGCACTTCTGTGAAACTCAAGGCCTGAAGCCAAAGACCACTGATATTTTAATTAGTATAGAACAGGCATCTCAATGATTTTACTTTGCAAGTTTTTATACACAATATTAAATTTGAACCTGAGTCTTGTGAAATAAGTGCAGGTTTCCAGAAATATATACAGTGAGAGCTACTGTGCATTTAAGACATGAAAGAGTATTTAAAAGAAACCCCACACATCCAGGAAAAAAAAAATTATGCAAATCCACACATTACTATGGCCCACGTCATATTCAAGATAAAAAAAAGTCAGGAGGGTTTCAGAAACTCACTCTTCAATGACAAGAATGAATTTATGAGGTTTTGGTCAAGAAATCTCACTAGTAGTTAGATTCCAATATACAATTTTATTCCATATATAAGACTCTAGCATCTTCTTTACAAATCTTCACTCTGAACTCCTCTACTCTATGCAGCAGTTAACAGATTCCAGGAAAAGAAGCATTTATTTACACTCAAAATGCATTGTAGGAGTTCATAGCAACCTTGCCTCAGAATTTAATCAAGCTGTTCACAGTGTGTGCTTACAGCAAACCAGACAAATTGTGCTAGACCCTCTGCAGACAGTCTTAATCCATACTCCCTTTGTGAAGGCAGTATATAAAACCATATTCAAGTCCTACTGGACTCCACAGTGCTCCATGTAGACTAGCACTTAGCTTTACCACTCAGTTACCCTCCTGTCATCTAGGCCAACTACCATAATGAATTTTGAGCACAGACAACAAGTAAAACAGATTTAAGTGAACTACAGGGTATCTTTCAGTTACTTGGATTCTGTTTGAACAGAATAGTTTCTTGTGTTCCCCCCCCCCCCCCCCCACCTTTTTTTGTCCCCCCCCCCCCCCCCGCCCCAAGATTTCTACACATTCTTAAGACAGGTCAGCTATTAGAAAAGTCTTTCCTGTAAAAAAGAGAACACAGGTGAAAAGGGAAGAGAAATATTTCACTTGTTCAACCATTCTGAGAAAGGAGGAAGTAGAAGTGACTACCAGTCACTACCATAAAAATACTTTTTCAGACATGAATATAGTTCTGCACTCCATTTTCAACGCCATCATAAAACACCACAGCCATTTATTTACTCACTAAATAGATGTTATTAGCTGACTGAAGTGAGTAGTATAAGTGCACAATGAAAGGACTTTTACTGAGAGCCAATGCATCCCTCTCTGCCTGGACCTGGTGAACCATGTTTTTGTTGATCATGTCTGCTTTTTTCATCACCTGAAAAACAAAACAAAATCAAGTAGATAAACATTTTCTTTGCTTAACCCACAGTTCTTTAGTCAATTCATTTCTCTGTGTGTCAAGCTTGCATACATATACACATATAATACAGAGCTATAACTTCATATACAGATAGAATTTTAAACCACAGGTTATTAGAGAACCTTTTTCATTGCTCTCCTAATTCAGTCCTGAATGGAAATCACCCTACCAGTATTTACTGCAATTGCACTGGAAAATGAGTGTTTAGTCTGTAGGCGAAATTAAGCTGCCCTGAGTTAATCCTCTTATCCACAGTACACAACTCGGAACCAGAAAAGAGTGTTCAATGCTTAGATATACACTTGCTGACCAAGTCTTTCCATCTCTTCAGAGGCCGAGATATACAGCCTGAGGATTAAAAATAGAGTGCAGCAGTAAGCCATCTCACCTTGGTATCCTCAAGTGCAAGACTGCAACTATTCCAGCCTCTAACTCCTAACTTTGCAGAGAAAGCAAGTGAATTTTTGCTTAATTTAAAATTTACAATCAAGTCACCCGATAAATATTTGTTCCCTTGAGAAGAAGCCTCAAAGGTATGCAACTGACAATGAAGAATTAACAAACTGTGAATTAGGCTCTAATTCCTATATTGAATTACTCCACTATACGTTGATATCCACTCAATATTAATCTTAAATAGAAGATGCATAATAGTACAGCTGATAGGTATTTAGGCAAGCATTGCATACGCATTGGAAGCTGGCCTCCCTTCAACATCTTTGGTCCGGATATGCATGGTGATATTAAAGCAAGTTGAATTTATTGATTCTCTATGCAACACAACTGTAAAAAAATTGAGTCTACAGCTACCACTGCCATTCAATAACAGAATTGGTTAACATAAAACTAGCAAGACATAGGGAGTGTAATTTGATACCTTCTATGTAAGTGTTGACCTTAACTGTAAAAATTTTTAACATATGTTAAATTCAGTAGCTTGAATAATCCATAAGTCTCTCCGCAATTGGGATAAAATATTTACACAAAAGCTTTTAGGTCACAATACTTTCAATAAACTTGTGTAAGACACTAAAGTAATACAATTGAACATACAATCTGTATGCAGCACCTAAACTGTAGGAAATTAGTTTCCACAGCTACCATCACTATTATCAATGATGATACAAAAGAAATTCCCAGACATACACAGAATGCATAGAACTTGCATAAATTGTTGAATTTAACTATACAAATATTTAGCATGTATTAAATATTGTAGCTGTGAACAATCCATAAACTTCACTGCAACAGAAATAAAGGATTTACACAAAAGCTTTCACCTCAGAATGCTTATAATAAAATGATGTAAATAGACATATATAGCTCTGAAGAGCAATGTCTATTTTGCATGACTGTTTTCACATTTCTTTTTTTGTGTATAATGCAGCTGGTTATGTATATAATTGCAAGGTCAAGGTCGCACAAACCATCAATAAAGTTTTTACCACTAAAACCCCTCGGTTTTAGTCCTTTGTGTATCCACACAGAAAACACTGCAAGTTTTTTGAATGTGTACTCAGAAAAAAATCTTTTTGTCATTTGCTCTCTCTATACATCTCAAAGGCAGGCTTTTCGTTCATGAACGAATATGAGAACACCCTCCCAACAGTACGATAGCTGAATGTATACAGTTACAAGTATTTAAAAGCACTGACGCTTTGGAAGGCTTTTGACATAGTTTCCTCGACATTTAAGGTACTTCTAAAAGCAGTTGTCATTCCCAGATGCATCCTAACCAAAGCCAGGCGAACCGGAAGGCGAGGAGAAAGCTAAACGTAGCCATGCGAACACAGCTCCCAGGCTTCTGCCAGAAGAACGGCAGCTCCCCAGAAGCGTAAGTGCCGGAAGGCTCACGTCGGGGCAAACCACAGGCGTGCCGGGGCAGGCCTCCGCGGGGCGCCTCACCCTCCCCGCGGGACTCCTCTTTCCCATTCGGGTTTAAAGGAAAGCGGAGGGCGGCAGCACCGCGACACCAGGCAGCAAGGGGACTCCGAGGGCCGC
>NW_010550497.1:682-1079 GCF_000687285.1 Phaethon lepturus | reverse complement strand
ACACGCACACCCCCCCCACACGGACAAGTCTGACCCCTTTGCACAGCCTCTGCTGTGACCCAAGGCCACCCCTGCTGCCGCCCTCACTCGTGTCTCAAGAGCCCCAGTCCTCAGCTCGCCCCTCGCCAGACCAAGGAAGGGTGGACGTGCCGGGATCTTCTCCCGCATCCAACTGGGACCCTCACACGCACACCCCCCCCACACGGACAAGTCTGACCCCTTTGCACAGCCTCTGCTGTGACCCAAGGCCACCCCTGCTGCCGCCCTCACTCGTGTCTCAAGAGCCCCAGTCCTCAGCTCGCCCCTCGCCAGACCAAGGAAGGGTGGACGTGCCGGGATCTTCTCCCGCATCCAACTGGGACCCTCTCTGGGGGTCTCGGTGGCTGCGGGTCAGGCG
>NW_010550497.1:0-584 GCF_000687285.1 Phaethon lepturus | reverse complement strand
GGAGCCCCTGGGTGAGCGCAGGCCCTGGCATGGGGCAGCAACACCCAGAGACTCTTCGGAATAGGGACCCGTCAATCCTTGCAGCCACCCAGGGAAGGGGCGAGCCCCCTCCGTGGGCATCCCAGAGCCGTCAGGGTGCTGCCAGCTCCCACAGCCACAACATGCCCCCACCCACCTCGGCCTGAGGTCGGGATTTCTCAGGGACCCCTCGTCCCCCGTCCTGCTGGGATCTGACATGGGGGTCACACAACCTGCCCGCAGCTGGCAGGGGGGGGAACAGGGACAAAATGTGGGGACACCCTGCAGGGGACACCTTCCCCGGTGATGCTCCCCAATTTTAGGTGACTCCCAGAGCCAGGGCTGGTGGGGGTTGGGGGTTACCCAGGGGGGTAGCCCACCCCAGGGGTGTTTTCCCCAGGGGTGTGGGTACAACCCTCATGCCTGGCGGAAGCCTTTCGCTCTAGGCGGCTCTTGCCAAGCACAATGCCGAGGCAGGGTGGGGATTCTCTGATGGCTTGTGTGCCGACAGGAGGCTGTGCCTGGAGCTCTGATAGCTGGGCTGGAAGCTGCCTGCAGGCAAGCAT
>NW_010550496.1:377-608 GCF_000687285.1 Phaethon lepturus | reverse complement strand
ATCACCCTCACCATCACGGTCCCTGCTGTGGGGCCGCAACAGGACCCTGAGCCAGGCAGACCTTTGGCCTGGTCCCTTACACGTGTGCCTTGCACTCACTTCACTTATTGCCCGTCTCTAGCATGAAACAAGCTCACATTTTCACATCTCTGCCGAAAATGCCGGACAGGAACGCAGCTGGTTGCTTCCAGACAACTGCCTTCGGTCGTTTCCTGGCGTTTCCCCTCCTCC
>NW_010550496.1:0-285 GCF_000687285.1 Phaethon lepturus | reverse complement strand
CTTCCCCACGGCACTTCTTCTGGTCGCGGCACAGCAAGACATGGAGCGAGAGGGAAGGAGCAGAAGTGAGTTTCGCTGCTAACAGAAAGGCTTCGGACCCTGCCTGGCTGCGGCGGGGTGTGGAGGCAGGTACGACGCGGAGCAGGGGTACGCCATGGTGCAGGGGTACACCGGGGAGCAGGGGTACACCGGGGAGCAAAGCCCCGTGCGCAGGCGCTTTGTGGCATTCGCACGGTTCTCTTGGGCCTCTGCAAACGCGAGTGGCCACAGCTGGTCTCTTGGACT
>NW_010550495.1:0-6563 GCF_000687285.1 Phaethon lepturus | reverse complement strand
TGGCAGCTGCCCTGCCCTGGCGTCGCCGGGGACTTCGAGCCTTTTGCAGATGCCCGAGTAGAGGATGAGCCGCTCTTGGTTTTGCTTTTGTGCCCTGCTGAGGTCAGAGATTGCTTCCAGGCACCAGCTTCCTAGCCTAAATCTAAATCTAGGCTAAATCTACTAAAAGAGGGCAGATCTAGACTAGGCATAAGGAAGAAAATTTTCAAAATGAGGGTGGTGAACCACTGGCCCAGGTTGCCCAGAGAGGTGGTTGATGCCCCATCCCTGGGAACATCCCAGGTCAGGTTGGCCGGGGCTCTGAGCACCCTGCTCTGGTTGGGGATGTGTCCCTGCCCGTTGCAGGGGGTTTGACTCGATGGCCTTTAACGTCCCTTCCAACCCAAAGATTCTATGGTTCTATGATTCTCTGGGTGGGCAGGGGCTCTGCAGGAGCTGCCCTGATCGTCTCTGGGACCATTTCCATCTCTTGGCTCTCCGCGATGTAGCGATCCATGTGTTTCAGGAGGAAGAGGATGGATGTGCTGCCACGGGCGTGCGCCAGGCTGCTGCTCCTGTCCCTGCTCTGTGCCACCAGCCTCTGCCAAAGGAGCAAAAGTGAGTGCAGCCGTGGCAGGTCTGTCTGGGGTCTTCCCTTGGTGCTGCCCCTTGGGGACTGTGCGCACCCCTCCTGGGCTCCAGAAACACCAGTCCTCATGCAGATGAGACCTGTTGTGTGCCTTTCCTCCTGTTTTTTATCTCCCCAAGCATTTGCGGCCCCTCTTCTGCTACCTGTCGTGGTTTAACTCCAGCCAGCAATAAGCACCACGCAGCTGCTTGCTCAGGGCCTCCTGGTGGGATGGGGGAGAGAATCGGAAGAATAAAAGTGAGAAAACTCGTGGGTTGAGATAAAGACAGTTTAATAGATAAAGCACGAGCTGCCCACGTAAGCAAAGCAAAACAAGGAATTCATTCACCGCTGCCCATGGGCGGGCAGGGGTTCAGCCATCTCCAGCAGAGCAGGGCTCCATCACGCGCAACGGCTGCTTGGGAAGACAGACGCCATGATTCCAAACGTCCCCCCCTTCCTTCTTCTTCCCCCAGCTTTATCTGCTGAGCATGATGCCATGTGGTACGGGGTATCCCTTGGGTCAGTTGGGGTCAGCTGTCCCAGCTGTGTCCCCTGCCAGCTTCTCGTGCACCCCCAGCCTGCTCGCTGGCGGGGTGAGGAGCAGAAAAGGCCTTGACCCTGTGTAAACGCTGCTCAGCAATAACAAAAAAATCCCTGAATTATCAATGCTGTTTTCAGCACAAATCCAAAACATAGCCCCGTACTAGCTTCTAGGAAGAAAATGAACTCTATCCCAGCCAAAACCAGCACACTACCCCACTGCTCTTTTGTACCCAGCTTCCACTAACCACCCAGGCAAAACCTCCACCGACTCCCCCAGGAATGGGATCAGCCTTTTTCATGCCCTCGGTTTTCTCCGTTCCTGATGCCGCGATCTTTCCCGGTAGATAACCCCTGCGTGCTGTCCCGGGCGAAGAGCTGCACCGAGTGCATCCGAGTGGATAAGGACTGCTCCTTCTGCACTGACGAGGTGAGACCTTGCAGGGGAGCCCGGGGCTCCGCTTCCCACCCGGCTGGCGGAGGGATCCCACCACCCCCGGTGAAAGCTGCGAGAGAGTCTTATCCCAGTAGCTCACTGGTGGTTGCGTTTCCCTGGCGCTGGGGGATACTGGCTCTCCCGTGCGAGCCTCGTCCCCATCTCCCTGCCCTGCTCCTGCTCCCAAAGGCTCCCTCGTGGTCTCAGCAGAGGACCCTGACAAGTGCCTTTCCCCTGCTGCTTTCTGTGGTTGTGATGTTGTTCTTGGCCCCTCGGCAGAGCTTTGAAGAGCCTCGTTGCGACTTGCGGGAGAACTTGCTGCGCTACGGCTGCGGGGAGGCCAGCATCGTGTACACCCGGGGCGAGATGCAGACCCAGCAGGTGGGTGCTGGGGAGACAGCCCTTGCTCAGCTTCTTCTGAGGGGCCCCACCATTTCAGCAGGAAAAATACAACGTCCAGACCTCTGTTTCTGTAGGGTCTACTCAAAAACAATGCTCTGCCTTTGCTAGCTGATGAACCTGGCGGCAACCAGCCCTAATTGCTTAGGGCTCGGCGGCTTTTCAGGCAAAACAGATGTAAGCAAAATGCCAAGGTCTGGAGGAGGCACCAGCTGGGCACGCGTGGACACAGGGGAGACTCAGGAAAAATACAACGTCCAGACCTCTGTTTCTGTAGGGTCTACTCAAAAACAATGCTCTGCCTTTGCTAGCTGATGAACCTGGCGGCAACCAGCCCTAATTGCTTAGGGCTCGGCGGCTTTTCAGGCAAAACAGATGTAAGCAAAATGCCAAGGTCTGGAGGAGGCACCAGCTGGGCACGCGTGGACACAGGGGAGACTGTCTCAGTCCCCAGATGTTCATGAGGGAAAGGAGTGTGATCATCCCTGCCTTTCCACTTCCCACATATCTCCCTGCTCCTTGCCTCCTTGTCATTGCATCTGTGCAGGAGGTGGAATCCGTCCCAGGAGATGGTGTCCGTCCCCTTCACATCACTCTCTTTTCACAGAATTTCAGTATCAACACGTCCCTGCAGAGGACCCAGGTGTCCCCCCAGGTCATGTTCATGCGGCTGCGAGCTGGGGAGGAGATGAGCTTCAACATGGATGTCTTCCAGCCCTTGGAGAGCCCTGTGGATCTCTACATCCTCATGGACTTCTCCTACTCTATGTCTGATGATCTGGACAACCTCAAAAGCATGGGCCAAAACCTAGGTGAGACCAGAGCTGGGAGAAGAGGGGAGCCAGCTCACTCTTGCCTGCGGTTGTGCCGGCACTCCCTCTCTGCCAGCACCAGAGAAAGGGATGCCACTGGCAAAGGGCTGAGAGGTCTCTGCTTTAATTAGAGTTTCTTATTATTGCTGCTTTGTGCAGCTTTGGGGTGGGATGTCTCTCTTGGCCCTGCAGGGATCGTCCTGTGTGCTCTCTCCTTGCACCCCACCGATCAGTGCGGTGGTTTTAGCATCTTGAACCCATAGGTGTGGTGTGTGCTATTGCAGAAGCTCCAGTCTTGGAAAGGGTCTACCAAAGGTGGTATAGATTTCTACCCCAAAAAAGACAAGGTCCAAGCCCAAAGAGCTTAAAAGCTGACAGTTTGGGAGTCTTATGTAAGACTTTTCCAGCAGAGAAGATGCCCAGGAAAGGACTTATTTCCCTGGAGCAGCAACCTCACAGACATCTCTTTATTCACGTGTTGTCTCCTCCCTCCCTTCCTCTCCTCCCAGCGGAGTTCCTGCAAGCCCTGACCTCCAATTACACCATCGGATTCGGCAAGTTTGTGGACAAAGTGTCATCCCCCCAGACAGACATGAGACCTGAGAAGTGAGTGAGGCCAATGGGTCCCCAGGACGGGAGCCGAGGGCGGGGGGCAGGTGCCTTCTGTTCTTCTCTGGCTTTCCTGATCTTCACTGTCTGCAGTGCAAGAGCCTCCATCTCTCTCTTCCCCCTTCATTGCGAACATCTCCCCTGGCCTCCCCACGCTGTGCTCAGGGCTTGCTGCGGCACCATGCCGACGAAAGCAGAGGAGGACGCTGCTGGCAGACCTTCCCCACTCTGCCACAACAGATTCCGTGTCTTGTCTTCTCCTCCATCTCTGTCCTCATCCCTTCTACCTGTCAGTGCTGATGGCTTGCCAGCTCAACTTCATGTCTTCCCTTGAGGGATTCCCCAGCCCCCAGGTGCTCTCCCCACACTTCTTCCTTGCACCCAGGCAAACCTTTGCTCCTGCCCCCCACAAAAACCCTGCTCTCCCTTTCTCCCCTAGGCTGCGTGAGCCCTGGAACAACGCCGACTCTCCCTTCTCCTTCAAGAACGTCATCCGCCTGACCAGCAACATCAACTACTTCAGCCAGGAGCTCAGGAAAGAGCGCATCTCCGGCAACCTGGATGCACCTGAGGGCGGCTTTGATGCCATCCTGCAGACAGCTGTTTGCAAGGTGCTGGTGGCCAGGGATGCAGGAGCTGTGTGGGCAGGGCTCTGTTTTTAATGAGTGGATCTTCTTGGTACTGGGTGACGAGCAAAAGAGCGGCATGCTGGCCATCTGACGAGGCAGCCTGGGAGCCCAGGTTATACGTTCAGCTGCAGTTGATTCTTGCCCTCCCAGTTGCAAGCTCCCAGTGACGAGTTGTTTTGCATTCCCAATTTTTCCTAAGTCTTAGACCATCTCTGTGCGTATCTCTGGTGTTTGATCCCAGCATGGGAGCTGCTTGCTGGGCACCCTGCGTGTGCTGTTTGCTCTGTCCCCCTTGGTGCCAGCAATGGTGAAACCCTGCTCCCTGGAAAACACCCGCTCTGGCTTGGCCGTTTGGCTGAGGCATAAGCAGAGCTCCAAACAAGTCCAGAAAAGTGTGGGCTTGCCCCTGTACGTACGTGTGCCTGGCACCGAGCTGCTGGGAGACATCCTGTGCATTGGGGGTGCAAATGGGGGGAGCGGAGACCTGCCGGCTTGGATTCCCAGGCCCATGTAGCTGGTTGCATTTGCTGCCAAGTGGAGGTGGTGCCTTGTCCCTTGGGTTTTCCAACTCCTGCCAGTGCTGGCCTGCCATCGGCTGCAAGTGCCGTGCAGTGGTTTCGGGGGCACAGAGATTAAGGTTCCTTCTCCCCCTCCCTGGCTGTAGGATAAGATCGGCTGGAGGAAGGACAGTACTCACCTGCTCGTGTTCTCCACTGAATCTGCCTTTCACTATGAAGCTGACGGCACCAACGTCCTGGCAGGGATCCTGGCAAGAAATGATGAGCAGTGTCACCTAGACACCAATGGCACCTACGTGTATGACACCAAGCAGGACTATCCTTCGGTGCCCACCCTGGTGCGCCTGTTGGGACAACACAACATCATCCCCATCTTTGCTGTCACCAACCATTCCTACAGCTACTATGAGGTGAGGAGACCGTGGTAGTGGTGCCATGTGGGCTTACCTTTGCTCCAGGACCACTGCTCCTCTGCCTGCAGCTCGGCTGCGAGGAGAAATTGTTCTCCCGCCTCTTGTCCCCAAGTGCTAAACCAACACCTTGGTACTTTGGGAGGGTGCCACAGTGTGTTGGGGGGAGTGCTCTGGGTTGTGGGAGGTCTCAGGGTGTATTATTTGGTGCACGAATCTGGGCTCCTAGATCCTCTTGCCGTGTTGGTGTCTGTTTCTTGTAAAGCAGTGGGGACACAGAGCTGGAGAGTAATTTAGGTTGGAAGGCACCTTTGGAGGTCTCCGGTCCAAGCCCTGCTCAAAGCAGAGCCCACTTCAGTGCTAGAGGAGGTTTCTCAAGGACTTGGCTCAGGGGGCTCCTGTCTCTCTGCAGAAGCTGCACAAGTATTTCCCCATCTCTGAGATCGGGGTGCTCCAGGAGGACTCTTCCAACATCGTGGAGCTGCTCCGCACAGCCTTTGAGGTAACTGTGCTCTCTGGGGCTTCACTCTCGCTCCGAGGGAAGGCGGAGGGTGGGCACCTCCTGCCCAGGAGAGCAGGCAGCATGCAGATCTTCCGGGGCAGGCCATGGGGTGGTTGCAGGCGTACTGCTGAAAATCAATGTTGTGGTTATCTTCTGCCACCCAGCGCATCCGCTCCAAGATGGACATCCGGGCTGACTTCGTCCCTAAAGCCATAAAGACAGAGTTCACCTCCTTCATGTATGAAAAGACAGAATCTGGTTCCTTCCACATCAGCCGTGGGGAAGTGGTAAGTCCTTGGATGGCCCCGGAGGGAAGGCATGCGTGAGGGGCTGAGCCCTCCGCTGCGTCCCTCCTTCCTCACGCAGGGTCGGTCCGGCCGAGCTGTGGCCCAGCAGAGCTGGCTCACCTCTGTGGTGTGTGCCTTCCTTCCAGGGCAAGTTCAACATGCGCTTGAAGGCGCTTGAGCACGTTGGTGGGCAGCACGTCTGCAGCCTCCCTGAGAAAGACCGGCACGGAGTTATCCATGTGAAACCCACATCCCTGAGTGACAGCCTCAAAGTCACGGCCTCTGTCGTCTGTGACGTGTGTCCTTGTGAACAGGTATGTGGGGGTGCGTGTTGCAGAGAGACGTCCTCCTCCTGGCCAGTCTGGGCTGGGAACGTGTTGGCCGGCATGTGTGGGTCCCGCTCGACCCCTCGCTGTTGTTCAGCAGAGGCTCAGCCTGGCCAAGGAGATCTTCATCACTGCCTGTACCAAGCTGGGCATGTTGTCTATGGCACAGCTCGGTCTTGCAGGCAAAACTTTGCCCCTAGATTTTCCTTTCCCATTCTTGAAATGGTCTCGGGGGCAGCTGAGCCATTTGGCAACAGCTCTGCTCTCTCCTCTCACAGCAACAAGAGTTTAGCTCGCCCAAGTGCAGCTTCCATGGGGACTTCGTTTGCGGGCAGTGCATCTGCCACCCCGGCTGGTAAGGACTTTGTCCAGCTCTGTCCCCCTCCCAGGGCTCCTGCTGGGTCTGGGGACCCACAGTGACACGTGCTCGTGCCCTGGGCATCCTGTCCAGGACCGCGCTGTCCTGCGCTCTGCTCCTGCCTCTC
>NW_010550494.1:0-1787 GCF_000687285.1 Phaethon lepturus | reverse complement strand
TACTGTCATAAAAGCTTCGCTACAAAGAAGTTTAGAATTTCTCTGCTCCTCTGTGCAGCGGAGTGTAGCGCAGAAGCGGAATAATTGTCTCATTATCATGATAATCTAATTTGCTTCCACCGAAAAGGCTGCGCGTTAGGCAAGAATATACTTTTAATACTGGAAACGGAATTGTTGAAATAAATTTCCAGAATAAAGTTCTGCTCGCTTAGAGAAGACAGGGGAGGGAGGGAAGGAGGGAGAACGCGTCTTAAAACATTCCTGGTTAAAGACAGACCTCTGCACCGCGTCTCAGAAGCCACATCCACCAAGCAATCCTCCCTCCACGGCCAAAAAAAAAAAGAAAAAATTAAATAAAAATCTTTTTTGAGGTCTTACTTGAAGAGACAAATATAAACGGGAATTTCCCCCGCCCTGTCATTTACTTCAGCCAGGCAAAATCTGCCCGACAGCCACTCGCCCTCAGCCTCCCCTGGAAACGCCCGTTCCGGAATTTACAAATTAGAATAATGGAATCATTTAGGTTGGAAAAGACCTTTAAGATCATCAAGTCCAACCGTAAATTTCACAGCTTTCACTTCCACCGCTCAGTAGCCCATGCGCTTGGTAAAATTCCTCCTGTATCACTGAGTATTTTTATTGACAAGGATCGCAGATGCGAGGCAAAATATTATTGCAAAGCGTTTTTCCTGAACGGCTTAAAGGGAATGGATTTCATCTAGGTAAATCTCCAAAAGTTATTATGCGCCCTGCGGCTTGGCAGAACGGGAGCGCGGATTATGCGCGGCCGCGGTCTTTGTGCGCAAAGCGCCCGCAGAAGGGAGCACCTCCCTGTTCCGTTTTTCATAGCCGAGTTGAAGCCCAGCAACTTTGTTTTCTTTGCTTTTGTTAAGATTTGCTCGGCGTAAATAGGCAGGAAAAAAAAACCGCAGGAGCGGGAAAACGACGGCAAAGTGCGTTGGGGTGGGTTGGGTTTTTTTTTGGTGGGTAAGGCTGTGATGACAAAAGCTGCTTACTACCACTTTTTCGGGCTCGGTTTCCGTCCTTACCCGATCACAAGATGCGGGGACCCCCGGGGGGGGCCCGCAGGGCTCGGTGCAGCCCCACCAGCACCGCGGCTGGGTTTCAGCTATGCCTCCAGCAGCGGCAGATCTTAGGGGCCTGAAACCGCTCCGGGGGCTCCAGCAGATAATGCCCATCGTTTTCTCCCGTTTCTCATTGTTTTTCAGTTGCCTTTTTTGCCCGGACCCTTCCTCACTCTTCATCTCATCCCGACAAAACTCGCAGAAACCAGCCCCGGAACCGATTGGGGAAAAAAAACCACCCCAAACCAAAACAACCAACAACTTCGGGAGGGCAGCCCGAGGCTGAGCGCGCAGGTTAAACCAAAGGCCGCTGTGGCTTCTCGCTACGGGAGAACGCTTAAAATAGCCTGGTTTTATTCCAGACTTTTGTATTTCATAAATCCGAACAAAGCCGGTCTGCGCATGCACTTCCCTCAGTTTTCGTGCCGCTTCCCTCAAGATTTAAGAACTACCGAGGAGAAACGGACTGTAAATTTTTTTTTCTTTTGCACTTTAGTAGTTCTTAATGCAGTTTATGGTCACCGCATCTATAAAGTTAATTAGTACGGCAAGCCCTGCGCCAGGAGCAGCCCACGCCGACAAAACAGCCGAGGCGGAGGTGAAATAAAGAAAGAGATTAAATAAAACGCGACAGAGCGCCGGGGTTGCAAGGAGCCCAACCACCGGCAAGCCCGGCGAGGTGATTTCAGGGCTTTGCTGGGA
>NW_010550493.1:448-807 GCF_000687285.1 Phaethon lepturus | reverse complement strand
TGCTGTGAAAGGGAGAGCCTGCGCAGAGCGGGGTGTAAATGGGCTCTGAGAAAAAGGACCAGAGAGGGTATATTTTAATAAACAGTCATCCGTTTTATTTCTTCCTCCATTATTCTCATGGCGGAGTCTGGCCCTTCCCAGGAGGTCTTTCCTGGGCTGAAATCACGGGGGTTTGTAATTAAATGCTGTAACTATTTTTGTCTATGTTGGGAGGCTTTGAGCTCCCCACGGCTCACAGGCAAGGTGCAGCCCCTGACCCCCCCAGGGTGACAGAGCATGTCGGGGGCGGACGGTGCCGACGTGTAGGGGCACATGGTAGGCACGAGCGAGTTCCCCCGTGCCACTCCGCATGAGGCTGG
>NW_010550493.1:0-421 GCF_000687285.1 Phaethon lepturus | reverse complement strand
ACGGCCTTTTTTTCCCTTTTTCACCATTTGTTGTGGCTTTTCTGATGAGCAGCCCTAGGGATGGTCTGGGCTCCTGCTACACAGCCCGCTGGGGGATTTCACGCTGTGAGACAGCCCCATCGAAAATCGCAGGAACAGCGGCTGCTTCAAAATCCCCTTCTCCCAGACAGCAAATGTCCGTCTGTCCCGGCCGTGCACGGAGAAAACCATCGGTTCTGTTGGAACGACGGGGAAATGCGAATCCGTAAGGGGTGTCCCGGGAGGGATGAAGCCACCCTGCGATGGCCTGGCCCTTCCCAGCTGGCCCTTCTCCCTTTAGGGACATTTCTGCTCTTTCCAGAGCAGGGGCTGCTCCACAGCAACCGCCCGCCCGCTGTGCCCGGCAGATGGAGCTGGGACCCTGCGCACCGCCCGGCCGCAT
>NW_010550492.1:0-568 GCF_000687285.1 Phaethon lepturus | reverse complement strand
CGGGAGACCCCCTTGCCATCTCCTCCACTTTTCCACGTGTCTGCAGATGCCATTTCTGCCGATGAGGTATGTTTATCCGGGGGAGAGGAACGAGGTTTTAACCAGATGGCGGGGCTAATAAACTGCTCAGGAGAGGGAGACTGGTACATGCAGCCTGCGTCTCCTCTGCGTATCTATTGCAAAGTGCCAAAAGAAATCTGTCTCAGGAATTATTTCAGAGAGGGTAATTTCTGTTTCCCAGTTGCTGTCATACATTAGAAATATCTGAAATGCCTCCAGTTGGTTACCAGTGGTGGGGAGCAGCCAGGGGCTGCCATGGATGAAAAGCACTAAAAGAAAATAAATTAGCCTCTTGCACTCAGCCCTTCCCTCAGCTGCTGCACCACGAGTGACGAGCGGCCGTTGCTTAAGTAACGACCAGAATAATGAGGAGAACGAGATCAGCAAGGGAATATTAACTCAGAGAAACAACGTTTTCTCCCCCTTTTGAAATTTGGCCCCGGCAGCCCCTGTCCTGGCGCAGGGGTGAGCCGAGTCCCACCGGAGCCGGCAGGGAGGGGTGCGGGGG
>NW_010550491.1:7788-23574 GCF_000687285.1 Phaethon lepturus | reverse complement strand
CGCCGGAGACCCCGAACTTGTCGCATTGCGTTTCTTGCATCGGGAAATACTTATTGTTGGAGCCTCTCGAGGGAGACCACGTTTTCCGAGCCGTACATCTGCACAGCGGCGAGGAGCTGGTTTGCAAGGTAATGCCTCTCCTCCCTCTCCCCCCCGGGCGCGCCCGCTGCCGCCCGTCGGTTTCCCCGGCCTTGCGGGAGGGCCGAGCGCGGCGGTGCGGCTCAGTTACCGAACAGTTGAGAAACAAAAGGCAGGGAGACGGGATTAACGGCGCATCCTGTAACTTTTCCCTCTCTCCAGACAATGGCCACGTTATAGCGGTGGCCCGGAGCCAGTTCTGCCTCTTATCCGGGGAATGGGGTGGGGGGAAGGTATTGTTCTGGAAAGAGCCGTCCTAATTTAAGTAGGTCTTAACGTGAGTTCAGATCAGGAGAAAGCCTCGTCTTCCCCACTCTCACTTTTCAAAATGGAGTAGGGAATCCCCAGCTAATTTTAAGGTGTTGGGACTTGCTGGCTTCCTCGGTTTTTCCTGTCCCTAGTTCTGTGAGTTAGGGTATGGCAGAGACTGGAGAGAGGGGGGAGATTGCCATCAGCTTTGTCTTAAAAGTGATTAAAAAAAAAAAAAATCCACATCGAATTAATCAGCCTGAGCTCCCTCACCGTGGAGGTTGTTTGCAAACAGCATCCTCCCCCATTGCACAGCAGAGCAAGACTAAAACCTGCACACCTACGGTTTTAGAAGAGCAGACAAAATAGCTATCCCACTCCTTTGTAGCCTGCCTGCTTCTCTCTGCTTCCTCCCAGTTTGCTCCTGCTATTCAAAGGTGAGCTGTGGGAAAAAGAAACCCACATGCGTGCACGTCTGTGGAGGGATGTTTTTCTCTTTTCGGGCTGAGGGGGGTATTTTCCTTTGTTCCTAAATTGCGATTCTCATTGTCTGTAGTGACCCAGACTTACGCCCAGCAAACTGAGGCAGTACCCAGTAGTAGTTTTTATAACTATGTAGCAAATTGCACCCTTGAAACGCCTGCTATAGTGTTTGTATTGTTCCCAAAATACGGAATTGTGCCATTTGGCTATCTTGGGCAAATTTCTAGTATCGAACTAACTGCAAAATGGAAAAGTAGATATATATTACAGCTCATTTGTATTCCAGGGTTTAATGACAGTATTGCTGACTGTTTCGTACTTTCTCATACTTGATTCATAAGAAGTTATGGTCCAGGCTGTAGCAGGGAAGAGAAGAGAATTGCTCCTGTTTGCTATTTGTAAAGGTGGGAGTTCAGAGGGCAATTTAAATGTGCTTACTGACTGAGTTATAAAACCTGATGTTAAGGCAACCTGGGACTTTTGTGTGATTATGTAGGGAGAAAAAAGGGCCCGTGACTTTGCAAAGGACTAATACTGCATGCTGAACTGAATGCTTTGTTACTAAACTGAAACAGAACATGAGAATTTCTAGAATGAAAGCCCTGCTCGGCGCGGTAGTACAGCGCTGCACTCTAGGACATTGGCATCCTTTCATGAAATAAAGAGATCCCACAAAGCTGCTGCTCTGCCTGAAATTATAGGTGAACTTGCATAGTAAGTAGTAAAGCGGGGGCTATGCTCTTCTTTGTTTCCTGTTTGGTTTGCAGGATTAAGGCACTGTTTTGATAACAGTATGAGCAGCATAACAGCAGCTCACAAAGAGTGGACTTTACATTTTTTTTTTCCTTCCTTTTAAGCTGTACGTTTTTGAGCTGATCCTGACATTTGTATAGTACCAGTTTTTTCCATATGTGCGAGGCACTATTTCTAGCTGTGCCCCAAAAATATGATCTTAGCCTGAATTGCTAGTTTGTGAATATGCAGTTGTCAGTCCTGAACTCATCTTAAATTAATGCGTGCTTTAAAATGCCTGCAGTATCATGACTACTATTTGTGAAGTAGCCTTCCAGCTAAGAGACCTGCTATCTGGTATCTTATTGAAGATGCTCTTAAGAGATTGCTTGCAGAAACGCTGGTTTGGTAACAGACACATACTGATGATTCTCAAGATTCATTTGGCTGCACCCACTGACTGTACAGATGCCGTTATTTGCTTCAAGGCTCTGTGGCATCCAAACAATGGTAACTTCTCACTTCCAATTCCCAGCAAGAACTAAATCAAACTGTAGCTTATTGGACATTGGCTGAATTGAGGCCAGGGATCTTAAAAGCAGGGATACAAAGAAGCCCTTTATATCATACTGCTATAGTCTAGGTATTCTAGACTATAGCAGTATGATAGCGCTTCCCGTCTCCTCCTTTCAAATGTAGTACTGGTACACATCCAGACCTACTTATTTAACATAGCCTGAGAACCACAAAGTGTAACTAATTTATATCAGGATAATCTGGTTAGGAGAGAATCCTGGATAGGCCTTTTTTCACATGGAGAGTTTGAGCTACACGAATGTTCCTGCTTAAATTTTATTTTATAGCAGCCGCTTTGTAGAAGAGCTATTCACTTACAACCTAGTAGTTATGAGTTTTGCGATCCAAATGTCAATGAATTCTCCTCTAGAATGAGTTACACACCAGGGATTTTAGCAACACCCCCTCCCCACCCCGGTTCTGCTTCCCTGGCGCACCATGTCACCCGAATGCCTCGGTGCTAATCTACCCCCCGTAAAACGTGTTGGATCTGTTTGGCAGTCTGCCTTTAAGGTTGTTTTTGCCTGTGCTGGAGTACAGCAGCACAGGTATGGTGTGGGGAGAGAGAGGTTTGTGAGGAGGGGGTGTCCCAGTTTCTCAGGGTTTGGGTTCTTTTCTGCGGAAGGAGTTTGTTAGGATTGCGCTCTGAAGCATTTAATGACTCAGGATTTGAACCCTCAGGTAAATTTTTATTGAACCGTATCTCGCTCAGTTTTGAAAGCTTTTTAAAGCTTCAAAGAAAGCAGGGAGATTTGCTTCTTGGAGAGGATACAAATACCTGCTGTTGGAATACAAATACCACAACACAAAAAGATGAAAACCAATTGCAGTTTAAACCAGTTCGTTAGATACCTACACCAGTTCTTCATTTTTATGTTCAGTTAGAATGACGCACGACTACCTTAAATTCTTTTTTTCCAAAGTAACAAAACAGCCTAGCGTTAAGTTACATATTAATAGAATTTTTATGCTGGTGGAAATGCTAATCCTTTGCTTTGTAGTGTCTCTGGAGCAGGTATAATTAAAACTAAAAATCACTCCTATCAATACTTTACTCATATTCTCTTTTAGCGTACTGACTTCTGTTATTCTCAATGAAGTCTTTCTTCTTGTAATGTGGGCATTTCTCAATTGACTCAAATACTGATTCATTCGTCATCGCTAGATTATAGTAACTTTTTATATTTGGGTTTCCCAGCAGCCTTTTTAATTCTTACAGCTCATTCATAAGATCAGTGATAACACACTTACTAGTAAGGGGACACTTTGCTTTTAATGGAGCACTTGATTGAAATGCAGAGAGTTCAGGGTGGTTTTGTCTTTGCCTTTTGAAGGATGTTTGTCTGCACTCCAACAGGCAGGGCTATTTCCCTGGTTGTCCTTCTGATCTTATAAACAGCCATTGTAAAACCGAGACTTTGAAAGTGAAAGTGACTTTGCTGTTTGTCAGAGATGAAAGAAAGGCAGGAAGTAAATATGAGTAGCAATAGATGGTATTTTAAACTTTAAAATCCTTAAAGCTCTAATGGGTTAATAAAATCAAGAGAGGGAGGCGTGTGTATTGGGATGGATTTAATGTGACAGCTTCTCTCAATACACAGCTACTGGCTGTGTTCTCTATGAGTTTATTTGGATGGAAAATACAAGATAAACACATTTCCTTCTGAGCACTGCCCTTATACATTGCTGGTCTTCACAGCTTAATTCAGATTACATTCTAAACTTGATCAGCTATTAGCTAATGAAATTATTCTTGCTACAAGTTTTGAAGACTGGCCTTGCTTGTCAAGGTTACATGTAGCTTCTGTGCAGGGTTGTGTAGTCTGTTTTGTCTTGTCCTCAGTGCCGTGAGCTTGTGACATCCTGTTTACATCAGCGCAGCTTCAGCAACAGCATAAATTGTACTTAGAGATGGTTCTGTTAACGGAATTAGATGTACCGTAACTCCACTGTCCTTCGTGTCGCTAACCCTAGCTTTACTGTCATTGTTCCTGCAGGTGTTTGATATTGGCTGCTACCAGGAGTTATTAGCACCATGTTTTTGTCTGCCTGCGCATAAAAATATCAACCAAATTACTGAAATAATTCTTGGGGAGACAAAAGCGTATGTGTTCTTTGAAAGGAGCTATGGGGACATGCATTCGTTTGTTCGTACCTGCAAGAAGCTTAAAGAAGAGGAGGCAGCCAAGCTCTTCTATCAAATAGCTTCCGCTGTTGCGCACTGCCATGACGGTGGACTGGTACTGCGAGATCTCAAGCTGCGAAAGTTTATTTTCAAGGATGAGGAAAGGTAAGAGTCTCCCTTACTTTACAGGTCGGGGTGCCTGAGGTCAGATATTCAGAGTTACAGGATGCTGTGCCCTCCAGTGTCACCGTACCATTCGTTTGTGGTACACAAGGTGTTAGACTTTCTTTGCTTTTTTCTGCAACCTGGTCGTGGGATGGATGTGCCGTTTTACCTTCTGGCTTAGGCTTTGGAGTACAGTAAGTATAGAGTGCCGTTTGCAGCTGTGCTTGGCCTCTGCATCTCATCCCAGAGGAGCACCCTCATTTCTAAGGAGGGAACGTCTCCTGGAGGAAGGTTCTGCATAGATGTCTGGTGTAAGAGCTCCCCTATCATAAAGGCTGCTGGTATTAAAAAAAGGAAAGGGGCAAAAGCTCCAGTATGTTAAAGAGGGTTGGGGACTGAAATGGGTCATTCCAGTGAGGAGGCATGAAGAGGAAGAACAGCCCAGTGGTTAATGCTGACGCAGGTTGGAGGGAAGGGCCACCAATGCTTTGAAGGGCTGCCTTCAGGACAGCTTCTTGTTTCCTGTGCTGGAAGGGTCTGGAGGCTGCTTCTGAGAGTATTATGTAGTCACTAATCTTACTAAGACTAAAACTGGCCTGCTGTGTGGGTGCATGTTTTTAGTATCAGAGCTGTTGTGGAACTACCTTTTTTTTTTTTTTTTTTTAATATCTCTTCCCTGCGCACCCTCCTCTCTCAATAATTGGGTAGTAAATGATTTGGGGAAGGAGTATGGGAAGACAGGGAAAGAAATAATGCTGGATGCTCTGCGAATATTTTTGAAGTGGCATTTCTAATGCTGACCCAGAGCTATACTGTTGTACCTGGGGAAATTTCATATCTCTTTCCTTGTGGTTACCAGTTTTCATTATGTTACATCATGTATTTGCTTGCAACTTCCACATAAAGCACCGGAGGAATGTACACTGTCAGATTGATGTCAGGCTTTCACAGAGGGATTAAATTGGAAAATGACCATTATGAAAAAAATGAAACCCCTAAGTGGGGGCAGAGCCTGCCTTTGTGCTTCTTCATGTCTTGGTAGAGGATGGGGAGGTGTTTTTCCCTTTTAGTTAAATCCTATAAATTGTCTGAAAGCTTGATCAAACTTGGATGTTCTGGAGAGCTTTGTTAAAAATAACCGGTGCATATCAATTCCCTTTGAGGCAGTTTGGGGAAGTTACAAGCAACAGCTGAGGTACTAAGTTTTCTACAGGCTCATAAAGTCCATGATCTCAGAATTAGAAAAAAAAAAACTTGTACACAATTCAGTCAAGAAAGAGAAGTTCCTAGCCTTAAAATAAAAAATTACAACCATCTGTCCGGTTTAAATATTCTCTACTTACATTTTATTACAAGTTGACTTTTGCAAAATAAACTTCTTTTAATCTCTTTACAAACTGAAAAGTAAAAGACATATTTTTCACTTCTTAATTCTGTTCAGGCAATTCTCTGCAAAGCAAATAGCTATTCTTTATTTTTGTACCACAGCCCCCATATATATGATTACCCTTTCCTCCTCTTCAAAGAAGAAAGCCTACAATGAAACTAGCTTGATGTCCATTCAGAGAGAAATGCAAAGCAGAGCGGAAACTGCACTTTCACAACTTCTACTCCGAGTTTAATTATTAAACACCATTACAGCACCTTTGATGCAGATAAGAAGGAAACTTGTACAAAATACTTGAGGGAGGGATTGTTTTCTGTTATAGCTGATAACATCCTAATGTGAAAATGGATTTTTTTAACTTTATTTTTTTTTTTCCCTGGGGATATATGTAGATTTGTGTGGTTTTGTATGAAGGACAGGACTTGGAGAAGCCCTAGGGCTGACCCTCGCTTTCCGCTCTGAGCGACGGCAGCGTGAGCGCAGAGCAGCGCCGTGGGCGCAGACGCGGGCCCGTGCTGAATTCTTCTGAACTCCTACCCTCCCGCTTACTAGGAACTGAGCGCAGCGCGAGGCACGGGGCCAAAGCCTTGAGCCACCCAAGAAGAGTTGTGCGTACTATAATAGCAGTGTTTGCTTTTATGAATGTTTTTAACGTAACTGTAGTCTGCGGAATCACACAGTTACTCACTTCTGAGCAGCGTCTTCTAATTATACAATAATTCACTTTAAAGGTCAAATACGACTTGCTGGTTATTTTTAAGATAATCGTAATGCAGTTTTGTTCTGGATGGGATGTTGCTTTGTAAGTAGAGAGGTATTGTAATCCTTTCTCTGCTAAACAAACAGAGATGAAATAGTGTGAGATAGAAATAGACCCAAACAGCGACTGTCTTTTTTCACATGCTCTGATCATCAGACTGTAATCAGTCATCACGTTCAATCTGCTGCTATATTTAGGCTGAAAAATCTTCTTGGTCCTCTGGGTTCACGGAGGTGTTTGTGTGTTGCTTGCACCCCTCTGAGCTCGCGTTCCCCGCAGGCTGCTGGTGAGGGTGCCCGCCTTTCAGTGCCTGGAGACGGGTGCTGCACCATCTCTTGCTCTTTGGTCCCGGTAATGGACCACGGAGGAAGAAAAGAGGTGAAAAAGATGTTTTCAGAAATGTGCGTGAACTCCGCTGCTGCGTGTCTCCTCTCCTTCAGTGGAGCTCTTTCTCAGTAGTTCTTTTCCTAACTGTTTCTTCAAGTCTGTTTTTCTGCAGTTCACCTTTAGTACCTACTCTTGGAAACTTTCTCTTCTTGAAGACTCTTGCAGCTTTTATTTTGGTAGAAGAAAAGACGGGAAATGCAGCATGCAGGCAACACAGGAATGGAAAACTCGCTGCTTTTTTTTTTTTTTTTTTTAAGCAAGATACTTGCCTGCTCTTAGCCAGACTGGAGGAGCCAGAGAGAATGCAAAGGGTATATGGAAGCAGTTCCGTTCCTTTAAAAAAAGAAAATCAATTAAAGCCTTTCTTAGTACATACTCCTTCCATTGATCCTAATGATAGGAAGTTCGATATCAAATCGGAGCTCCTGGAGTTTTGCAGACTGGTACATACAGCATTGAATACATACCTCATTGCCATTATCTAAATTACAGCTGGAATTTGCAATGATTCAGGCTCCTGATCTAGCAGCGTCATGAGTGCTGTTTGCTCCTGATGTCACTGCTAAGAATGCTTGTTATCTGGATGTTGCAAACTCAGTGCTTTGTGATGTCTGTAGTGAACTGGGAAGTAAGAAGGTGGAAAAAAGTAATGTTGGAGGCTGGTAGCGATGAGCATTATTTAGGGGTCCTAATTTTACTAGCGACGTTCTCCTGGTGTGCTAAACCGAAGGTAGACTGCGATGACGTGTTGTGCCTTATTACTGCATGTGTGTAAATACATCAGCATTTTAAGAAATGAAATCCAGAATACCACAGTGTGGAAACAAACAAAACCAATTTGTCTGTGTTTCAAGGTACTTCATCTATAGCTTCTTCTAATCCTGAACTGCAGAATAGTGAATTGCATTCCACGAGAATGATGTGTGCTGCTACCAAGCACCTTAGGTCTTCTATGGTGTTTTTTTGTTTTGTATAAAAGAAAGTTGGGGGGTTGTATTTTTGGGGGGTAAGTGTGTCTGTGGTTCCATGTGTAAAACTACAGGTGAAATAGCCAGTCTTGTAGTATTGAAATTTCAGAGTTAAGCTCCTTAAACATGCAACTCTTCTTGATGAAGCAGAACTTCTAAGACAGTACCGCATGGCTGGAAATCTTTTTGTAAGACTGGGTTAGCAAGCAGCAGCACATCCATTAAATAAGGGCAGTGACTTTCAGAGCACTGAAAATATGGAAAACAACACTGGCTTGCCATGCTGGGTCTCACTGGACTTTCTAAAGTAACTGTAAGATTCTTAAATACTTTAAAAATTGGCTCCTTAAACTTCTAAGTAAAACTTGAATCCAAAACAGTAAAGATGAGTTAAGGTAACACATGTGGTTTTGTATGTTTTCTGCTTCCGTGCATCTTGGTCACTTTTTCTTGTCCTGGATAGCAAGCCAGGTCAACGTTGATGTTTGTGGGGCTCTTGCTTTTGATTATTTCTGCTGTGTTCATGTCATGGTATTTATGGTTTTCCTTGTACAGCCTGTCCTCATAGCAGGCCTTTGGGCAGAGCGACTGTGCCCTTCTGCTAGCTGGTGTCCCATAACGATGTGACAAAATGAGCAGGGCTTTTTGGGTTGTGCTAAAAGTAGCACTATACACTCTGTGTGTGTGTATATATATATAAAATAAAGCAGTTCATCAGTCTGATATATAGCAGATGGTTTGAGAAAGAGCAACCTCAAAGATCTCAGAATTAAATCAAGCATTTCTGTGTCGGTTGTTCCAATAGTTTTCTTATTACAAGAACATTTCTGCTGTCAGGGAATTACTAATTTCTTCAGTGTGTTTTTAAGCTTTTAATTATATTAAAATACTAGCTGTCGTAATATTTGAAGCTTAAAGACCTTGTACATTCATCATACTTGTTGAAGGGAATATTAAATTAATTTTGGTATTTAGATATTGTAATTTTCCTGTGTTCTTTGACTAAATATGAGAAATGGTAGGCAGGTGGGTTTCAATAAGAATAAATAGAATTTGACACTTTGCTCTGTATTAGGGGAATGCAGCCAGTACAATACGCTAATTTAGAAACCCTGTGTTAGCATAACATGTATTTGGTGTTCTTAGATATTTTTTTTCCTTTAGAATGTCTCAGCTCTGAGTAGATGGTGCTTATAGGCGACCTAGTTATGTTGTTTGCAATCCTAGTGATACAAACCTGATCCCACAAAAAGGCATTTACTGACCTTTTTCTAAACAGACCTTTCATTTTCATACAGTTAGTAGTAAGTTTCCTCTCCAGCATTTGTCAAATTGTAATGCAGTCAGATGCTTTTTCCCCTTGATGTTAGGACTTGCTATTTTACTTACGATTCAGTAGAGAACAGGTAAGTTAACACTCTCCCAAAGTCCTAGAAAGAGTCCTAAAGTGAAAGAAAACGAAACAAAACAGGAGTGCTCTTTAAACACCAGGAGATTCAGAAATAAAACCAGTCTTCATCTGTTTTGTCATTTAAGCACTTCATATTACTCTGAATGGGGCCACAGGACTAAAGAGCACAGCTGCTTCAATAGTGGAAAATCGTAGGTCAGATTTCAACCCAGAAATTATTATTGTTTTGCATCTTCCTAGAATATGGGGGAGGAAGGTGAATTTCTTCACAGGCAGCAAATCTCTGCTGTCAAATTTCGGACAGAGGATGAAGCAGTTGCACAATTGTTTTCTGCAGCAGTGTTCATGCTCCCTTTTGCCTTCGTGTGGTTTGGTTTCTAAGCCTCTGTTTTCTCCAGGTGCTCATGGGAGCAACGCGCTTTGGATTTGTTGGGTGTGCGGTACCCTTCCCCACAGGGCGTGGGAGCCTGTCTGCAGATGTTGAACATCACACCAGCCCTGTGAAGCGCTTAAATCTCCCGCGGGCGTAGATAGTCATAGGGGTTAAGTGCTGTGACTAAGGTCATAAATGAAAGCAAAACCCAGAGAAAAGTTGGCTGCTGGCTGGCCCCAGGATGAGGATGGGAGCTCCAATGGACTTTGAGTCAGCTCAGGGCCCTTCAGCAAGAACCATGAATGGTGAGAGCCTTTGCTGTAGCACCCAACTCTGGAGTTTGCAGCAGATTTTGCCCTTGGACTGTGCTGTCTTCAGGTATTTGGCTCCTAGCTGGACATGTATCTTTTCTTCTTCACTCTTCCTTCAGTCTTCACCTTTTGCAGCCTCGTGCAGTAGCTCTGGTGGTGGGTGGTGCGGAAGTGCAGCCCCGTACCATGCCCGGAGCAGGGGGGAAGTCCTGCTTGGGGGCCTGCCTTTAGGCTGGGCTGGACTGGCAGGTTGTTCCCATGTCCTGCCCGGCCGCCCTGGCCACGCTGTGTGGCTTTCCGAGAGGTGCTTCTGGGTGAACACTGGTACATGTTGGCTGTAATGACAGATGTGGTTGGCTTGGTTGGGTGCTCGTCATGAGATTGATCTCTTTGATCGTAGGTGCTTTGCAGTCCCTGGAAGTAGGTGTTTCTTGAGGCATCTTGCAGTAAGAGTACAACAGCTGGTTATTTTGAAGGCTTGAAAACCTCCATCCGTAGACTTGGTGCAAAATACTCCATGTTGACATTGGAGCAGACGCTAAGGATGTCTGTGGATGTCTGCTGGGGGTGAGGAGAGGAGGCAGGGAGCCCAGCTAGCGGCAGCTGCGGTGGACTGTCATGGTGAAATTCTTCTGCTGCCTTTTCTTCTACTTGTCCTTCTTATCACACTGTGAGATTACTTCAGGCTTGGGAGGGAGAGGAAAGGCGGGGATTGTAAACGGGAGCCAACCTGGAGCGTATTTAGTCTTAAGCACCTGCTTTTTTGGTAGAGGTATATTGCTTGGAGACAGGTTTTACAGACATCTAAGAAAAAGGTTTCCAGTGGGGTTGTGAAATAATGGGCCTGCTTTATCTTAGAGGTGCTGAGCACCCACTGCAGGGCTCAGAAAGTGAAGGGTTGTTTTCACAACATGCAGTTATGTTAATAAAGTAAAATTTTGGTCTCCTTTCCCTGTGGAGCTTCACCATGCATTGTATGAAAAGACCTTGAAAAGATGGTGAACACAGCATACAGTTGACAGCGCAACCTTTTAAAACTCTGAGCTTCAATGAAATCTAAAAGATAAAAGTGGGGTGAAGTAGCTGCTGTGAGCCAGATGCTTATCAAATAATGGACTTCCCTCAGTATTCAGCCGAGCCCCTCTGCTGAAGGGTCTGCGTTGGATTTCAGAGCCTGCACCCTACACACATATCGCTACCTACTGACCTACTTTTTGGGGAACGTTTCTCCTGAGACAATAAGGACATGGAAGAAACTAAGTATATGGCATACAGGACAGGCTGTTCCCAGCAATCCTATTTGAGTGTTGTAAAGCTGAGGTCTTTGGGGCTCCAGCCCTTCCAGGAGGTGTGCGAGGGAATGCTCTCAGAGCTTTTTTTTTTTTTTTTTTTTTTGATGTGGGTGTAACCCTTAGCTTAATGTTTTATTTTCCTCTGAAGCCAGCTTCAAACAAGTTACAAGCCCTAAGCTGCTGGGTCCTGCACGTCAGCGAGGGGTGCGGGGCAGGCTGAGGGCGCTGGTAGCATCCCCTCGGAGGAAGGGTGGGGGATATGTAATTTTTAGAGGCTTCCGCATTCTGCGGAAGTACCAACGAGGGAATCTTCCCTTAGGAACAAGGCTCATCCGGTAAACCTGTACAGCCTGCAAGTCCCAGTTGTCTTTCGAAACGTATCCTTCAGCCCGTTTCATTATGCAAGAGACGGTTTGTCTGACAGCCTTTGTGCAGGTTTTGGTTTTTTTTTCCCCTGAAGTTGCGTAGGATGTTGTGCGCTGAACCCCCCGGCTGTGTGCTGTTACGCACGCGAAGGGATCTTGCGGTGAAAGGAGCAGGATTTAAATTGATGGCGTAACGTTGCCCCCCTGCTCCCGCGTGCCTCGCCGCCCCCGGAGGAGATGGGCTGGTTCTGAGTTCAGAACGAGTCTTTGCACCGAGCTGCAAATCATCTGTGCGGGGCCTCGTTAGCTGCCTTCCCCATCTCGCTGTCTCCGCGACGGCAGCCGGCTTCTGCATTATTTAGGAGAGATTCCCTTAGTTAAAAAAATCAATTAGTAAAAGATAACTGTTTCCATTGCTGAGCTTCCTTTTTTTTTTTTCTTCCCTGCTTGTGACTCTAATGGCATGACTGCATTCATTCTCATCTCGTCTTTATAATGGGGTGCTAGCAAGTGACCTTGATTAAATGACCTGTAAATTATTGGCCACATAGGAGCAATCCCTGATCTACTGGGCAGTTGATGGCTTGAGTGCCTCTACCTAGGGAAAGGCTTTCCTGGCCTCAGTCAGAATCATGTTGAAATATGAGATAGCATTGCTTGGGTGCCTTCATTTTTTATGTGTCGGCTAATTTAGGGGGGAATATTGTGAGGCACCCTTTAGAACCCTTTAGAAGTTGCCATTTGATATGTACCTGCAGTCATGTTAATGAAATGGCAGTTTGGGTGGCCGTGATGGTTGTTTTGTGATCTCTGGAGGCATGAGGCTGCTATAGACAACCTGTAAATCTGGATCATCTAATTTTGACCCAGCCTGAATAGCAACTAGATGGTGTATCTGGAGTGTCTGAAGCAGGATGGCTCCTTCTGTCTTCTCCAGCTGATGTGGCTGTCATTTGGGGGATGATGCTGGACTCAAATTGTGGGTCTGGTTTGCAGTTAGTGTTCCCAAAATGGTAACAGTGGCTCAGCTGTGGTTCAGGTGTTACTTCCCATACAGATGGCTGTCGGGGGCAGACTAGAAGCAACTGCTTTCATTGATTCAGGCATGAGCTCCTTTACTACTGACTGTTTATTCACTTGCAATGGAGATATTTTCCTCTGAAACACTCAGACTTTCAGTCAGTATTTCTGCTTTAAATGTTCCAGGTTTTTTGGGGTGGTTTTTTTTTTTTTTTTTTTCTCTCCTGCCTTATGAGCTCCGGGCCTCTGAATAATTCCACTGAGTTTGGTATGGAAATTGTGTTTGCTTTTGGAGAGCAAGTGTTCTTGCAGCCCTGGCTTCGGTGTCAAAAGGCAGGATAGTAGTTTGCCAGAAGCCCCTCAGCTCTGCAGGGAGGAATGATGCGAATCACTCTGAAAAAAGTGTAGGATGTGCAACAAAGCCGTCTGCCAGAGATGGGTGCTAACTCAGGAGGTTGCATTGAAGAATCTTCTGGAAGACGTTTAATTGATTAGGTTTTGTTACATTACTGAAGAGCAAAGTCTGAATGCAGTCAAGTAATGAATGGCATATTGATAAGAAATTCAGAGTGGTATTGTTTTTCATGGGTTTCCCTGACGGTTTCTATGGGGACAGAGACGCATTTCCCGTCTGAGTGCTGCTGCTGCCCTCTGATTGCACTTCTGTGGTTTCATTCACCAGTAATGGGAAAGCATTCATAGGCAGAATAGCTTCCCCTTTTTAAATAGCCATGATTCAGGGTTGTATTTTTTTTTTAATGCATTAGACTAATGCAGTGTTTTATCAATGATCTGATAGATGCATAATGCTCTTTTTCCAAGTGCTTATTCAGGGTCTGCATTAAAACTTGAAATTATGTACTGTAATTACGTAAGCCTTGACAAAAGTCTTTGTTGCCCTACAGTACATCTACAAAGTGATTCTCATCCGGCTTTGGCAGTAGCTTTCATTTGAACTTTAGGGATTAATTTTGTTGCAGCCATTTGAATGGTTGAACTCAAATGCTGATGCTTTTGGAAAACCTTTTCTCCTGTGGGTGTCCTTCAGTTGACTGATGCGAGTTAATTATTTAGAGAATGAAAGTTTTTTAGAAATGTGACTTTTCAAAAAAAAAAAAAGGTTATTTTTGTTTGTCCTTTTTCTGCTCTATGATGGGAGGCGCTTCAAAGCGGATGGTGATTTCACATGTCAGTGCTTGGTTTTGAGTCTGTCCCTTGCCTGCCAAGTGTCGAATTTAGGGTTGTCCGGTTACTCCGCAATTGGATGCACTCCCCACCCTTTGCTGTGGAGGTTCGCTATTCTCAGAAACTACTTGCAGTTTTGAGGGCCTGTTTGTTGTTGTTGGCTTTTATTCTTTTTCCTGGATATTTGATTTCAGTGCTTCCTCTGAGAGAGTGTGTGTGGGGGAGAGAGAGATTGCTTCTCATCCAGGGTGTCTCTGCATTTCAGTGTTTAGATTCCCCTCTTTCCTGTCCCGTTCCACTCCACAACTCCCCCCCCCCCAAAAAAAAAAAAAAAACCACCAAACAAAAAACCCAAAAACAAAACTCTCTGGCTTGCAGAAAACAGCTCTTCTAGGTAATGCTTAAAATGTGGAGAAAGGGAAGGCACCCAGAACTGGAAGCTGTTTCTCGCAGAGACGGGGTGCTGTGCGCTGGGGAATAGCAGCTCCCGAGCCGGGCTGCTCCTCTTCGATTGCCTGGGGAGGGCGGGGGGGAAGGCGAAAGAACTGTAAAAAGGGGAGTGAGACTCGCTGTTTACACCCGCCTGTTACCCAGTTGTCGTCTGGTTACCGATTGTGTTCCGAGTGCGGGGCTGAGGCATGTGAACTCCTCTGCCGCGGGTGCAGAGAGGCGGGGGTGGGTCTCCCTCGCAGCCGGCTGCCCTCGGCAGCAAAAGCTTGAGAGGGTGGAAAACCTGCGTTGTCACCTTCTGCAAAGTCACCCAGCCTTACACACGAGAGCGGGAACATCCGAGTTGCTTCTGGGGGTAACTGGGAGCGGAGAAAGCCGCGCTGAGGGCACGTACCTGGCCGTCTGTGCTCGGGGGCTGCAGTCCGCGAGGGAAGCGCGTACCTGCGCGGAGCGGCGTGTCCAGGGCCCGGCCTGCGCGGGAGCACCGCCTCGTCGCAGAGGAGCCGTTTCACCGCTTGTACCTTGTACGCGACACTGCTTGGGGGCTGGGGGCTGGCAAGGAGGGAGGAGGAGGACTGAAGGTTGTGTTTTCGTTTAATTTGGGGCTTTTTGTTTCCTCAAAGCCTGTCAGCTCAGCAGGGTGGAAAACCTGGTTTGAGTGTTTGCCTCATCTGGCCATGGCTGATGGAGGAGCAAGGCAGATAAGGGCCAGCTGTTGTTCCATTTGCTTAAACAAAGCCCGCCGTAGCGTGTGCGGAGGGCTGCAGCCTGCAGCACCTTGCGGGAAAAGCAAGGCGGGGATAAGGCTTTTGTATGCTGCTTCTCTTTTATTATCAAGATATTCTCTCCTGTTGGAGAAAAAGATGAGGATTTTTGACACCCCGTGCAGTCTGTTCTTTCTGGTTTTGTACTGCGTCTCATGTAGAAAATAAGATATTAGGGAATTCCAGTAATTTTCTGTAACATAAAAGCTTCTCAGTAAAATGTTTCTCCAAACTCTTTGGCAACTCTCAGAAATGTAAAATAGGATGGGAGGGTACCGAGCCTTTCCCTGCGCTGTTGAGGGGACGGCAGGAGAGCCTGGGGGGGGCTGACTTCCCTCCTGCAGGTCGGTTGTAAGCAGCGAGCTCTGCCCCGCTCCCTGTGTGTGTTCCGCTCCTGTCAGCAGGAGCGAGTCGATGCTTTCCCATCTGGCGCTTCAGTGACTTAACGCACGTTTGGGTAGCTGGCCTCACCGTTTTATTGCTACGCATAATGTTCTTATGGAAAAACTGAGGTGGGCAATGCAAATGGAAGCTCAGCTCATGTCCCTGCCTTCCCTTTCATTTCCTCCTCTCTGTTCTCTGACCTTCTTGGCATGTTTTTTTCTCTGGGTGTTTCTCTTCCTGTGCTGTGCAGGTGCAGGAACG
>NW_010550491.1:0-7757 GCF_000687285.1 Phaethon lepturus | reverse complement strand
AGCGTCGTGAGCGGACTCTTCTCTGGTCAGTCTCCCGTTTCGGACCCTCTGAGCTGTGTACGGAGGGAAATTGCTGGGGTCTTGATAATTGTAGTTAAGTTTCTCCTTGCAGCCAGCTTCCTGTGTGAGGTATGGCTGCTGTAAAGTATTGTTCGAGTGCTGATGGGGGGCTTGTCCATCGCCAGGAGAAGTGCCGTTAGGCTGGCAATGGATAATTAATCAGGAAGCAGGTGTGTTGGACAAACCCCATCAGCATCCGCACCGGAGGAGAAAACACTGGCCTGTTTGAGGAGAGAAGGAGCTGCCTTGACACACTGTGCTTGGAGCCAGGTATTCTGAATTCTGTATTTATGACTTCCTGATTCGAGGCACGTTGCCAAAGGGGCTTTCACCTTGCTAGTGAACGTCTCTAGCTGTTGAAAAGGTCCAAGTGTCATTATGAGAGTTTATGGCACGGTTGCCTCTGGAGTACTCCACGGAGTAAAATGCTCTTCTGTTGGTTCAAAGAAGATAGTGCTGAGCTGCCCTGGAACCAAGTCTAAGCCAAAGCTGGCCCAGCTGTCTTTTGCAACTCAAGCCCAAGCAATGTTGTCTTCAGTAAACATTTAGGAAACAGGGCTCTCCTTGTCTGTTTTAATGCCTGTTAAATGATGTGATTTAGTCAGGAGACGAGAGTTCTGCTTTCTGGGATGAAGTTCAGTCCCTGCCTGTGAACGTCTGTGGTATGGGAACATGGCCATGACATGGGGCTAAGAGTGATCGTACAGACCAGTGAGGTTGAGGGACGAGGACAGTGATACCCAAAGTTGAGTTACGATGCTGAGTTGTTGAAAAGAAAGCCTGCACTACTGCTAGGTCACTCTTCCATCCAGAGGGACTTGACAAGTCCTGTTGCGTTGTACTGATTCGTCTCTCCAAGCCAACCATTGCTGGCAAGTAGTCTAAAGGGTAATTGGTAATCCTTTTGGATGCCTTTAACAGGGACAGATTTTTAAATACAGTTACAGACGCTAGCAGCGAGAATTAAAAGGAAAGAAGGGTTATGTTCATCTAGTGCTATGACAAGCAAGTTTGGCATAATTTTTTCTGCTCCTGTGTGATATCCGTAAGGGAAGAAAATTCTCTTACAGAGATAATGACTGCAGCACAATGACAAGTTCACAGTGCTTTGCAGGCAGGAGGAGTTTGCAATCTAGATAAGGCATCCCAGTCATCTCTCTGCAAGTCCTTTGCTAACCTCTCTGTTCCAACATGAGGAGCTCCTCTGGTTCGGCTGGGTAGATAAGCTTGCTGTTAATCCTTTTGCCCAAAGGTCTATTTAGGAAGACTGAAATCTGTTAAACTTGTTCTTCCTTAATGCTGGGATAAAGAAAAATGTTGGTTAGTCAGAGGGATCATTTAGGGTCAGAGTGACTATTTTATTCCTGTTGAACCTTGTGGAATTACAGGTGCAAGTAACTGTTCACCAGTATAAAGGTGTCAAAATAACCTTGTCTAGGTAGGGCTAGATGTGTATCTGGACACGAGTCCTACACAGGTACGTTAGGGTGCGGCAGACAGAAATACTCTTGACACTCAACATCTCTGGAAATCACGTTTATGTAAAATTTACCAAAAGCATGAATATGGGAATTACTTTTATCTTTTTAAGACCTTACTAATGACTTTATTGGGCATAACTGTCTCTGAAATCTTGTAGCTGTGTGTGTGGCGATATTCCCTATAAGTCTGTGATTATCTCTAACCAGTATAGAAGAGACAGTATAAACTGTCTGTAACAACTGTTGTGAGTGGGATTTTAAACTGATGCACTTCTGTGGTTGTTGAATTTTGTAGAGTATTATTATTGTAACCACGTAATTGTAATAGCCCTGCATTTGTGTTTTGATGTTTGCTTACCTTGGTGGTTTTTGGTTTTTTTTGCCCACAGGACTAGAGTGAAATTGGAAAGTCTAGAAGATGCTTATATTTTAAGAGGAAATGATGACTCTCTTTCTGATAAGCATGGATGCCCAGCCTATGTGAGTCCAGAGATCTTGAACACAAATGGCAGCTACTCTGGCAAAGCAGCGGACGTATGGAGTCTAGGTGTCATGCTTTATACCATGCTAGTTGGACGCTATCCTTTCCATGACATTGAGCCTAGTTCTCTCTTCAGCAAGATCCGTCGTGGGCAGTTTAACATTCCAGAAACTCTATCCCCCAAGGCAAAATGCCTCATACGTAGCATACTGCGTCGGGAGCCATCGGAAAGGCTGACTTCACAGGAAATTCTGGACCATCCATGGTTTTCTACAGATTTTAATGTATCGAATTCAGGATATGGTGCTAAGGAAGTATCGGATCAGCTGGTGCCTGATGTCAACATGGAAGAAGACTTGGACCCATTCTTTAACTGAGCACAAAGACTAGTGTTCAGAAGGTACACAACCTGGAGATGGACACATGAAGGAGCCCTTCCTGACCGTGTTAAATCACATCCTGCATCAGCCTAGCTTGGTAGCAAAAGACACTCAGAGGTCCTCGGATTGAGAAGGAACCTCCACAAGGAGCTAATATAACAAATGTAGCATGGGGACAGACTGGGGGGGCGGGGGGAGCTTGCTATCAGGTTAGATTGATTTGGAGGAGAAAAGGCAGCATGGAGCAATTGTAGCTTCTCACCTTTTTGGAACCAAGGAGACTGCACATGCCAATTCTGGTGCAGCTGTATCACTCCTGTTTCTGTTCCATTAAAAATAGTGGTAACTCACGACAAATAGAAACTTTTTTGCCTCAGCTCACATCTTGGCATCGCACTGTTAGATATTTAACTTCAGCCATTATTCAGGGAAAGTACAATTGGCTAACATTTTTTTTAATCGGCTGTCTAATAATTAATGGGATTAATTTAAGAAAAAAAAAATTAGGTGCACAAAGACGGACATGAAAAGTGGGTGCTAAAAAGAAACAAAATTTCAGTTCATGTCTCTTGATAGCTATTTTCAACTCATTTCTTCTAAATAAACTACTTAATATTCTTGTCAGGAAATGACATTTTAATGCTTTGTTCCCTTAAGGGGAAGTAACTGTCATTTAACAAGCTGTTCTGTTTTGTGTCAAATGGTTTGTTGCAGGAAGCTATTATAACTCGAACTTCCAGATGCATTACTGCTATAATAGGGGGAAAAAAAAGAAGAAAACTGTATAATTTTTTTTTTAAGGATATGAGATACTGGCTTCCATATCTGCCATGCTGCACGTATATGACTAGAGAGGGCAGAAAGCCCTTAGTCGTGTCTTTATCTGAGAACCGATCTCTTCTTTAACTGACTGGCCCAGGTGTAAATAGAGGGCTCTTTATTATTGAAGGAGAGTATTGTGTTGGTTTTTTTTCTTTGAATTCCTCTCAACTTGGGAAAAGAATTGTTTGGGTTTGATTTTTGTTTATGTCCAGAATAAGAAATAAGAGGGTATTAATAAGCTGAACATTTATATTACAGATATTCCTCTTGAAACATACACAGTAATATGCACCTTTTGTATTGTCAAGACTTATTCTATTTATTGAAGAAAATGTCACAGTAGTGATGTATTAAGCCAGTACTTCAATTACGGGTTGACTTGGGATGACATGTTACATGCTGTAGTTAACACACTTCTTTTCTGTTCAGGTATTTCTGTCCCTAAATAACTTTTTATTTAGCTTTTTTTTTTCTAGATAGCTTTATTTGATTTAGACTGGCAAATGTTTTTATTACTGCTTTTATATTGCTGTATGATATTGAAATCTCTTGGCATAAATATTTGTGTTCCAGTACCTCAGTTGTTCTGATATTACTGCCTGTATACGTTTTGTGAAGTGGTCATGTTTTTTGGGTAGGTACATGTGGACTCTGTAGTATGTAAATGTTACTTGAATTTGTGCTTAATTATAGTATGTGGCATGTGCGTACAGCTACTTGGCATTTGACGTATGGATGCTATTTGCCTGCCTTGCAGGAAAGTTATGGTCCCACTCTCAAGAGGATGTTTCACAGTTCTTTATCAAGAGACAAAGCTAGCTGCAGCTGACCTGCCTTGGTTCTATTTTGGTAACTAAGAATATAAAGGAGTAATGTTTTTACACTCTGAAGATGGTGCTGTGTCAAGAAGGACTTTTTTTTATTTTATAAGTACCTTATAGGAGGAAAGATTGGTGATGTGCATGGTGGGGTTTTACTGCCTCTGGTGCTTTGTCATGTATTTGGTTTAATGTTTTTGTCCTAATCTCTTCAATAAATAAAATTGTGCATATTTAACTAAATTTCAGTGGTGAGTGATGTTCTTACTGAATGTCTGAGGTGCTGCAGGAGTTTGCTCCATTAGGATCATTTAGCTGGTATGTTTTGTGCTGCTAGCGAGCTCTTGTCAGACCCGTGAGCTGCAAGAGCTTAGCACTTACATGTACAAGGTAACACTGTAAGCCTTTTCATCAAAAATTTTACCGTTTGCTAGGAATGAAACTGGCTTTTGTTTTATTTTCTTTTGGCTTGTACCTGCCACTTGTCAAGCCCATTTACCTGTCTCAAGTAGGGTACTGAAATGCAGTAACAACTGTGTCTTTTGGTGATGGGAGGCTCTTTGGCTGGTAGATACCAAAATGGAGCAAGCTCACACTTGCACTTTCCAGATCCCTAGAGAAATGTGCATCTTGCACTTGCCCCTCCATTCGAAAAAGCATGGACCTGCAACAGCACCTCCTAAATTGCCGTCTTTAATTTAAGGCTGGATTCTGTCTCCGTCATTCATCCTGGATAATAATTAATAGATGCAGGGAGTGAGACCATGTAGAAACGCATGTGGAGTAATAAGGTGCTTTGTGAACATGGGGCAGGAGAGATGAATCCTGGTCCCTTAAGCAAAGGCCATACCATTTGAAGGGGGCTTTGATGATCCAACCAGGATGCAGTTGGTTTTCAGCAGTTCTAGGGTGTGAAAAGCCATAGGTAGCCAATGATCAACCCCTACAGAAACGTCCCCCCCTTCCCTGAACCCCTCCCCTTCAAAATAAGAGTATTGCACCAAAACTGCAAGCACAGGGATTACTGGCAGGCTGGTCTCATTGGAGGCAGTTCCTGGCACATGTTGAATATTTCAGTTGGTAGGTTGAGAATTAAAACCATTGATTATAGCACCAAACAGAAATGTTACTAGCATGTAGAAACACTTGAAGATCAGTTTTTAAATCATCTGTATGTCTGCAGCCGAAGTTTAAATTACTTGAAACTCTTTCAAATCAAACTCCCACAATAAATGTGCTTTATAGAAAAAGGCAGATTGTAATCAGTCATAGAGAGAAGGGGGGGGGGAGCACTGAGGGTTCCCCTCTCCCCCACTAAAACTTACGTGAGTGGTTTCTGTTCTGTTTGGGTGGAAGTAGTTAGACCTTATTTTACAGCAACCTGCACGCTTGCGTTTTCACTGCCAGTAATTACATGAAAAATGCGGCTGACTAATGATTGCTCGTTTGCAGTGAATTTTTTATTCGAGGCAAGAGCTTTCTCGGTGTTACTGCAGAGGAATGCTTTGGCAGCTGCAGTCAGCTTTATAAAATCCCAAAGGGGTGCCTTGTTTTTGGAGCTTCCCTGTCCCTAAGGTGAAATCCGGGGGGAGGGTGGGTGGGTCTGCGATTCAAACAGCTGATTTTTGGCTCTCTTTTTATTCCTGCTTATGGGCGCTGATGGTGGAGTACAGGTATAGGACTGCATGTGCCAGAAATGCTCGACCCTCCATTTGGGCAGCAGCTGCAGTGGGATGCAAGATTTTGCTGAGCAGGGACTGGCGGATGGGCTCAGCTGCCTCCCGGTCTGGAGGAAAAGGATGATCTTCTCACAACTGTGGGGGGCGAAAAGCCATGTCTACAAGCAAAATCACTTCACAGAACGCAATCCCATGGCAGACTTCAGGAGCAGAATTCCCCTCAGCCCCTCTGTCTCCTCTACCCCTCCCAATTTAAAAAAACATTTAAAAAGCTTTTTTTGTTTTGTTACTTACAACATTTATTTTGTCAATGCAGCAGTGTGTGTTATTTCAAGCTACAGCCTTTTCTTCAGGGCTGTGCAAACGAGTGACAATTATTCCTTTGGCACCATGATGTCATATAACTTGATCCCTTAGCCTTACTGAGGTGAGCATGTGTTACGAGGATAAACAAGTCAATTAAAAATGCATTCTCCTAGAGATGAAATAACCTTGGTAAACCTGTGCTTCTGGAGAAGAAAAAAAAAAGTCCAACCCAAGCCCCTAAAAAACCCAAACCACACTTTCCTGGCGGTCAGAGAGGAAGGGTATGAAATGTGATGCCAAGGAAAAATTATTGGTAAGGGGAAAAAATAATACTCCTCATCCTGAAATGATTATGTTGAAATTTGGAAATGTATGAGTGAGCTCTGTGACTAATAGCATAATGAATACCAAAAGAATTAGTAATGATCAGTTCTTTATTCTTAAAGTTTTGTATAAAGTTTCTATGAAAAACTTGCTAATTTAATAAGTGACAGTAGAGCTAACAACTTAACCCGCTTGTAACTTTCCTATTCTTTCAGCAGAAGCAAATGTTGAAAATTGGTAACACGATGAGACAAATTGAAATCAGTGTAAGTAAAGTGGGGTATAAGTGACCTGTAATGTGGTGTAATTCCACTGGAACATGAAAAATGACAGACGAGAATTTCTTTCCAAAAAAAGGAGAAAAAAAAATTAAATAAGGCTGGTTCTGGCACCACCTTCTGCGTTTCCTGATGTCCTTGATAGTTACATTCTTGGTACCAGATTCCATGCCTCCATTTCTGCTTTTTTGACTTCTGAATTAAGCCAAGTTAGGCTATTTGCTTGAAATTTTGGTCGCTCCTGAGATGCCTCCCCAGAGGCCTCTATAGAAGTTTGAAACTCTGGGCCATATTTTGGCTTTGGTGAGCGTATGTAAGCGTGAGGAAAAATGTATTTACAGTGATGGTAGTGCAAATCTTGAGAAATTAATTTGCTATTGTCTGTGCTTATTCATTTCTTAAGGGCCTCGATGAGCCTGACTTATGTGCCAAGAGGGGTCATTTATTCTAGTTATTATTCAATTAAAATTCGTTTTGACTCTTTGCGAAAAATGGCTCAGTTCAGGAGTGGATCACATTGTTCTGGCTCTCCTGCCTCCTTCGCACAACATCCATAGCCTGCAGGGGAAAAATAAAATAATCTTGGTGTGGCAGCTTGTGGAAAGTAATAGGTTAGCTGCTGCATTTATTTCTGCTCAAGAGATTAAAGCGTGGTTGCAAAGCTGGTGCTGACATCATTCCAAGCACACAAAAAGCTGACGTCAGTTACACAGTGCATTGCAAGGTGTTTATCTTCATCTGATTAGGTTAGCAAAACGCGTACTGCAAAGCCAGCGCACGAAGAAGGAAATGGGGTGTTTGTCCGTGCTTCCCACTCCCCCGCTGACACCGGAGTCGGTCCTGGGAAGACTGAAACACTTCGCGCTCGATAAGGCCCCGGTAAAAATCTGTGGAGCTATCATCGGGCTTGACGTTTTCCCACGTTAATCTCCCAGCATCAGTGTTAAGCACACAGCTTGTTTGAGGTGGGCGGTGGGCAGCCCCTCGCCGCGGGGAAGTCCAGGTCTGAACTTTTAGCCTTTGACAAAGTGAAAAGGGATGTTGTGACGCAGCAGTGCAAGCGCTGCTCTTCTCTTCCGCGTGCTCATCTAGGTGTGTGTAACCGGTCACCGAGGGGGGCGGGAGAGC
>NW_010550490.1:0-764 GCF_000687285.1 Phaethon lepturus | reverse complement strand
CCATTGCTGTTATCAAAATGTTCCCAGGCACTGCAGAGTAAGATGATCAGTATTACAGCAGTATGGCAAGAAGCTGTGGTGGTGCATCCACCCATCCCACTGCCCCGCCTCGCCTTGTACCTGGGCCACTCTAAATTTACTGACAATCCTTGGCCTCCGAACAAAGGGTTTGGTGGCTGAGAACCCGTCCACTGTTCCAAGCACTCTTGTGTAGCCAGGGAGGAGAATGGCACTGAGTGTATCAGGAACCGATCGCCTAAACAAGGTACAGAACAAGAACAGAACTAATGAATTGTTTCCAGACAATCCTGGCAGCCTTACTGCTAAAACTTGAGAAACCACCTGCCTGGATTGTGGAAACTCACTGATGCCTAAAGTCAATCATCTCCCAGTCCTATAAACAATGATCCCAAGTAAGACCCTTTGAGCTCTCCTGGACTGCAGCAGTCCCAAGTGAGACCTTCTGATCTCTCCTGGACCACAGCGGGCTGCGACCAGCACCTCCCTCTGAGGGGGATGCCTCTCAGAGTCCGTGAAACTTCAAGATCGTGATCAGCTCAGAGGCTCCACCGTTCACCCGTTGAGCAATGCAAAGCATTCAATGTATTTGACTAAATTTGAGACATCCATCTCTTTTCTCGACATCTCTTCACGTGTCTAATCTTAGTAAGTTTTAGGTTGATCATGCTGCTAAGTTTTATATGATTTGATACTGTGATTTAACTCAATAGCATTAGTGAATTTAATTGCTGTTGTTTTGTATT
>NW_010550489.1:0-4556 GCF_000687285.1 Phaethon lepturus | reverse complement strand
AAGCCGAGAAGGGTGCTCCCACCCAGGCACCCCACGACCTCCTCTCCTGGCCCTTCCCCACCCTAGCAGCCCCTTCGCTCTTCCCCACTGCACGTGGGGGGCTTGGGAACCCCACCAGCCTCCCCTGCTGCTCTGACTGCTCATGCATGAACCCGGCCTAGCCTGGCAGGACGGGAGTCCCTGGGGGTCCCCCGGGATCCCCGGGCTCCCTCCTGGGACAGCCCTTGCCAGAGGGCTGGCATGCAGGAGCCCGGGCAGCAGCGAGCCCGGGCAGCAGCACACGTCACCTTTCCCGTGCGGGGAAAGGAGTTAAAGCTGCTGCTGCCACCCGCTTCCACCTCCTTTCATCTCCCATCTGTACCCCAGCTTTCATCTCCCTCCAGCCCCAGCCCCATGGAGGGCAGGATAATCCCCACGAAACCTGCCACACCTTGCTTTGTCTTCCGCAGCATTTTAGTGCCCTGCGGCAGCAAGCTTCTGAAATCCAAGCCCTGGAAACTTCCAGGGGATCTAGAAGTGATTCACTGAGGGCAGAGGCGGTGTTTAGTCTAAGCCACGGTTTGGATCTAGCAGAATAAACCATGACATCCAGCTGCTCGGCTCCCTGCTTGCAGAGGTGCACGCTATCGCTATTCACCTTTTAGCTATAAATCTTTTCACCATGCCTTGCACCACCAGAGCCAAAGGCAGGCAAGACCCTCACCCTGACCCCAGCCTGGGGGCAATGAATAGACACCGAAGCTGCCTTTTGTTTGGGTGCAGAATGATTTCACGTGGTTGCGATTGTTAAATTTACGTTTTCCCGGCTGGATGCTGAGTGATTTACCCCCTCCTTTCCTCGCCCCCGCAGCTGGATTCCTTTCCTCCAGGTGGACGCTGGGTTGCCCGAGTACCTGAGCTGCACAAAAGGCAACACGTGGCCCTGAGTCACGGGCTGCCATTTCACGCAGGGTTTTCGGAGGGGTTGGATGGGCTGCAGGAGGAGTCATGATGGCGCTGGGCCCAGAGAGCGTGGAGCAAGTGGGAGGAGAGTCCTGGGGCAAGGATGGTGCTTGGAAAAGTCTCCTTGAAAACAGAAAATGATCCTTCCCGATAGCAGTGGCCTCTTCAAAGGCTTTTAATGGGCTTGATGGGAGCAGGCAGGTGAATGCTCCGGCAGGGTGGGAGAGGCCGCGGGCAGCTCTGGGGCGGCTGCTCCGGGCATTGCTCTAGCTCAGTGAGGAAACGCGGCGCTCGCCCTTCCCATCGTTATCAGCGCCGCGTGGGCCGGGAGGTGCAAAATGGGTCGGGGCTACCCTGACCGCCTGCCCGGACCTTCCCACGCACCGATGCAGCCGGCGCTTCAGTGAGAGCAGAGGTGTTGCTGCTGGGTGCTGCAAGCACCAGAGTGCAGGTGAATGTGGAGCTGCTCCACAGCCCCGACTTTCTCCCTGCCGCACCTCCGGGCTCTGCCTGGCCCGGCCGTGCTCCCCCAGCTCCCAATGTGCTTGTTCTCCAGGGAGAGACACGGGGCAGGTTCAAGGGCATCACCTTTTGCCCACCCTCCTGCCTTCCTTGTGACCGCCAGCGGGTCTCTGCCCTGGTGCCGGCCACACTGCTGTTGGGGCCGTCTCCCCCCAGCAGACCTCCGTGCAAAGCGCCTGGCTGACACCAGGGCAGTTTCCCATCGTAAAATTTCCTCCCGCTGCGCTTTAACGTTCGAGAGCCACGAAGGACAGAGCATGAGGCTCATCTTTTCCCAGGCAAACAAACACTGCCTGCCGCGGAGGGGAACACGCCGCCAGGGAGGCAGCTCTTTCGAAAGCCGACCAAATGGAAACCAGCGGTGCTCCGATGGTGGCTCGGCCCCTCCCTCGCCCCCTCGCAGCCGCGACTTCCCAAACCCCAGCCAAAAAGGCCCTCCTGCCCTGCAGGCTTCAAACCCCAGCAAAGCTTTGTCATTTTTCATCTCTGCACGGCTCCTCCAGGGTCCCCCTGTTCCCCCAGCCCTGCGCCTGGCTCCCACCCGCTCCCTCCCAGCTGCATCCCACAACTGGTGGTCCCGTGCTGCTGGGTGGCCTCAGGCAGGGGCACCCTGGTGCGGGGACAGAGGGTCTGCCCCAGCTCCCAGCACACAGCCCCTGCCAGCTTGGCGGCTGGGACAGCGTGGCGGCCAAAAAAATGTCACCCTGGCAACCCTGCGGGACGACTGGCCTTTTTTTTCCGTGGCTGGCCCTCTGCTGTGAAGGGCAGCATGTCCCCAGGCTGCCGGGCGGCCGGAGGAGCCATGACCCGTGTGCCGTGGGAGCGGTGGGGATGCCAGCAGACACCGTGAACCCTCGCAACCACGAAAAAACAGTTACTTGTGCACGGTTGCCTTGAGATGCTCCCGTGACTTGCAGCTGGGCTGCGGGCAGAGGGGTTAGTCCTGCTCCCTCTGCTGTGAAGGGCAGCATGTCCCCAGGCTGCCGGGCGGCCGGAGGAGCCATGACCCGTGTGCCGTGGGAGCGGTGGGGATGCCAGCAGACACCGTGAACCCTCGCAACCACGAAAAAACAGTTACTTGTGCACGGTTGCCTTGAGATGCTCCCGTGACTTGCAGCTGGGCTGCGGGCAGAGGGGTTAGTCCTGCTGCCACCATGCTTTTCTGCAGGGGGCTTAGCGAGGAGGCTGGGGAGCAGCGGGAGCCATAGGATTGGGGCAGGGGGGCAATAAGGGACAAAGAGGCAAAGGGCAATATTTGGCAACCATCTATGCAGAAAAACAAAGGCTGCAGCGAGCAGAGGGAGCAGAAAACCACCGACAGGCAGGGCTGTCCCATCTGTGCCAACCCCCAAGCGGTGGCCGTTGGCCAGTCCTGCCACTTTGACGTGCTGTTTGTCTGTGTTAAAGCCACCTTCTCCAGGCTGCAGCCCCTGGGTGTGAGCACTCAGGACCACCAGCACCAGCCAGTTTCACATCTCTCTGCCGCATCCGTTGTTCTAGCTCAGAAGCCCGTGTCTGCTGGTGGGCAGTGGTGGAGGAGCTGGTCCAGGAGGGATCTCCACTGCAAAGGGACACCCAGCTGATACCTTCAGTGAGGATCTGGCAAGGGAAGACACGGCAGCATCTTGGTCTGCGAAAGGCATCCCTCCTTTCCAGAGGTGAAGCATGCACAGCCACAAAGATGGGCGTTTGGGAAGGACTTGAGGAGCTCAGACAGGGAGTGGGAATAATTGGAAATCCAGATATTCCCCCAAAAGAGGAAAGCTGGCAAGCATGAGAGCTTGGCTGAGTGGGAAGCACATTACCCACCCATGTAGGTGGGGGATGAGCTAAGCCAGGTTGGGGTGCCGGGAGGCTGGGAGCGCAGCAGCACCGTGCCTGGCCCCAGCAGCCAGATCTGGCGGACGCATTAGCAAGGGGCTGCAGAGGGCAGAGGGAGGTGTTATGGGGGCGGCCGGAGGCCTGGCTGGCAGCAGAAATGCTCCAGGATCTGGATCCCAACTGCATCCCTCCCATGAATGCAAGAAGGATGCGACAGCGCAGATTGCTGTGGCTCGGCAGGGAGGTGAGCTGGGGCCAGGGCACCACCACACCATCAGCTCCTGCCTCAGCAGGGACAGGACAGACTCCTGTCTGAAGCCCCCCACATCGCGTGGCACAGCCCCACCACCACCACAGAGCCCAGAGCCCTGCACATAGAGCTGGGCGGGCAGGGGACCCCAGCCTTGGCCACGTCCTGGCTGTGGTGAGCTCATGTCTGGTGGAGTCACAACATGATGGAGACGGCCTGGCCCATTCCCAAGCTGGATATCAGCAGTAAAGAAGCCGAGCGACGCATGAGAGAGAAGGGGAAGAGAGAGCATTTGCTCCAGAGCCAGCAGATACACAGCCACTAATTCAGCAGAGACGACGCTGAGAGCTCCCCCCCTGCACACAGTAACCTCCTCCCCAGGGAAGGAGGAGGGGGACCGGAGGAGAGATCCCCCTTCCTATCCCACAGCTGGGGAGCCCCATGCAGCATCAGCAAGCAGAGAGCCAGCCCCAGCCCCCTGGACCACGTGCATCCCTCCTGCTCCCTGCTCGCACCCCCGGGCACTGCCCGCTCCCCTCCCATGCAAGCCTCTCCCACAGGACACAGGCACCTGGGGTGTCCTGGCAGGCCCCGCTCCCTCCCAGCTTCTCCGTGACTCATCCACTCCAGGGGAAAATCAATACTTCAGCACACATCAGAAGGACCAAGAGAAGCATTCCATGGGAAAGGGGACAAGGCGGATGCTTCTCGCATGCCTCATCCAGGCGGCTCGCCCTTGGGTCTCTGCCTCTTGGCTGGTTGTGGGAAATGGCACTTGTTTCCCTTCCCGCTGCGCAGTCATGCTCGTACACTGCCAGTGGAAGATAAGAAGGGCAGAGCTCTGGAGCTGCGTGAAACCTGGGCGCATCCATATCCCAGGTACGAGGTGCAGGTCTGGTCCCCCACAGCTTCAGAGGGACCCGCTGGAAAGGGGGTGAGGAGCATCTGCAATGGTGGAGGGGACGAAGCAGCTGCCTGAGGGGCAAGAGCACCCAGCGGGGGCTCTGGGAGGGGCGGAGGG
>NW_010550488.1:18907-19154 GCF_000687285.1 Phaethon lepturus | reverse complement strand
TCCAGCGATGCTGCTGGGGGTAGCTGGGGCTAGGAAATGAGCAGACGTGCTTTTTCTGGGAGCTAAGGGCTAAGGAGGAGGTAGAGGAAGGTGCTTTATTAAACTGGTTGCTCCAGAGAGGGACCTGAACAGGGAAAGGAATCTGCTGGAAGAGCCTCTTCCCCGCACAGGGCGCCCGGGTGCCTGTCCCAGCATCTCCCCGGGGACGGCAGTGGCTCCGGCAGCCTCCCCCCTTCCCCCCGTCTTG
>NW_010550488.1:10702-18873 GCF_000687285.1 Phaethon lepturus | reverse complement strand
TGAGGATATAAAAAATAAACAAGCAGCTCAGGCTCTCGCCTGGGGAGTTGCAGCCTCCACGGCTGGATGCGGCTATGGTCACACTCCATCTCTCCAGCTGCCCATGAGGCTGCTCCGGCACAGCCAGCGCGGCAGCATCCGACTGCTCGTGATGGAGCACCCTCCGCATGCCCACACGGATGGTTCTGCACCCGGAGCTGGTTCAGGATCATGCCCTGTGTCCCGTCAGGGCTGCCCGTGGCTTCTGCAGGCACAGGAGCACTGTGGGTGTGCGGGATCCCATCCTGCTCATGCTCAGCTGCCCTGGGGCGTTACTTAGCATTTACTCCAGGAGCTCAGGGGTGTATCTGTAAACCCACGGGAGCCCGTGATCAACCCTGAATACATCATTCCTGACAGATGTTTCTCTCTCTGGGCCTTAAATCCTCCAGAGGAAAATGAAACCCCTCCAGCCCTGGGGATGCTGCATCCTCCCCAGGCAAACCGCTCCGGTGCTGGCCGTGGCCGAGCTGTGCCCCACAGGTCCCTCGCTGCAGCGGCCGTTCCCGTGCTCCCCGTGCGCCTCTGCAGGCAGGCAGCTCCGCATGCCTGCACCCCCTTACACCCATCACCGAGCAGCCTTGGCACCTTCATCTGTCTTGCGGTTATTTTCCTGTTTACACGTCCCCGAGCGCTGTTTATCGGTTGTGACAGCTTGACACAGCTGACTCACGCTCAGCTCGTGATCGGCTCTAACCCCCAGCTCTTCTTCTTGAGCTCCCGCCAGCCCCTTGTGCCATTCCGCGTTTGTCCTGCCGGGCAGCTCCCGGCATGGGGGCTTGTGCTTGTTCCTCGTGTGGGACTGCCTGCTTTGTCACATCAACCTCTCCGAATTTGCAAAAGCGCTGTGAACACCAGCCCTGTCCTCCAGCGTGCTGGTGGGACCGCTTTGGTGCAACCTGGAAAAGGAACCTATTCCTCCTGTGCTCAGAGCCTGTAGTCGTGAACGGCACTACTTAATGAAGAGCATTAATGAGCATTATTTAATGAAGATATTGGACTTTTATTGTCTTTCGTTCGTCATTATTTACAGTCGGGGACACTGAGGCATGATGACTTTCTCCAGGACACCAAGGAAGCCCGTGCAGAGCAGGAAATAGGGCAGGTTTGTCCCCGACTGATGCTCTGCCCTCTCTTGCTCGCTGCCCTCAGCGCGCTGCTTCCTCCTCCCCTTCCCACTTGCACTTCTTGGCCACAGGTAGGACCAGAAACCAAACAAAACCGAGCCGTTGTCTGAGCCTGGGTGGGGTCTTCTTCTGGCATCCCCCCCCAATAGCTGCATAAACCCATTTTCTTTACGAACCCAGACTGACAGAGTTCGCCGCAGAGAAACGCTCACCGGCATTGCAGCCTGACACAGAAAAGGTTCCAGGTGAAGATGGTTTAATGACTGTTTGCTTTCCAGGATTTGCTCTATGCTCTGCCCTGTGCTCTGGTAACCAGGCAGTTTCAGGGTGGGCACGCGTCTGTTAGTTTTTCCCTGTTTTTATGAATTTAGCGGCATGACCTGTGCTGAATTGTAGCTTTCCATTTTCCCAAGCAGGTGCGAACCATCGTCTCAGTGATTCGGCCCCCGAGACAAACTGGGGGCTGCGAGCATCAGCCACAGACTGCCGGTTCCCAGTCTGCCATATCCCCGCTGCCCGTTATTTTTAAGAGAGAGAGAGATGGGCCTTAATACAGTTTTGAAAAATGATGCAAACTGGCAGGCGGGATTGCTGGATCTTACTTTCAACTGCGCTGTGCCCATTGGGAAAGGAGCATGAATGTGGCCTGTTCCCCTTTCCAGGGACACCGTGCATCCCTCGGCAGAAGTCCGTTGGCTGGGCTGTCCAGCCTGAGGGGAGAAAGACAAGCAAGGTCTTGAGTGCAAAGGAGGATGAGTGGAAAATGAGATGCAGGAAGGACAGGGAGGTATGTGGGAAGAAATCCTTAAGGATTTGCAGAGTTGGGATCATGAAAGAAAGGGCTGTGTTAAAAAAAAAACAGTGGAAAAGACTATAAAGACACCACTTAGAAAAGCTTCATAAAGGCCAAGTGTTAAGTGAGCTGAAGCAATATAGAAATCGCCTCTTCTTAGAATAATAAAGGGGGTTTCTGTGTACGGGGACTGCCGCGGGAAGCAGCAGGCTGGATCCAGCGTGGTGGGTCAACCCAGCAACGCTCTCCTCTAACACGGGCGCACACCTCGTGGTGGGGCGACTGTATGAAAGCTGGGGTGCAGCTGAACCTGCCAGGCTTTCTTATGGGCAGCTCACGGGTCTGTCTCAGGTTGCAATCAAAATAATTTCAGTTACGGCTTTTTTTGCTTCCTAGGAAATGTGGCTGCAAGATCTCCTTTGTTCGTCACATATTTTCATGTTCTAAAGCACTTTGAATGTAAAATTTGAGGATGAATCATATTTTTGCTTTAAATAAAACTCCTTCCATACTTAAGAATGTGTTTGTCATCAATTGTGTGACTTCTGTGATTGAGCAGTGGTTAGAAGAAATAAAGCATCCAATAATTATCCTTAAACTCCACTGAGGAAGACGTAATGAAAGAGGCAATGTTTGTGGGAAGAAATAAGTTTTTTATTAAATCAAATGATATAGCTGGAAAATAAAGACCAGCTTTTATCACAGATCAGAGTATGTCCATGGAAAACAGCAAGTATGTCCATTTTTTCTCTAGACGCTATTTAATCTAATGATGGTTGTGACTCACCCCTGCAGACTTGCCTCCCCTCCATCCTCACGCAGGCGGAGCTGTCACAGCGCAGTTACACTGGGACAATAAAAGTCATGTTCTCATCTGCCAGGTGGATGAATTTGTTAAATGATTTCTGGAACGGGTCTAGACACAGGGACAAAAAAAGTTACATTTCCTTGCTGCGTATCCCACCTTCACCGGGTCATTTTTCTGCTAACTCCTCAGGATGCTGTTCCAGGAGACCAGGAAAACGTCGGGTGGTCCCGGCAGCCAGCAGCTCTGCTGGTGTCTCGCGCGATGTGCGCTTTGGTGGCCTTTTCTCCGCTAAATGTCACAATCCTTTTTAGGCAAGAAAAAGCAGTTTGGAGAGCTGGCCTTATAAAGTCAGACAACTTTCTGCAGTGTTTGCCTGTCGGATACAGGGCTCAGCATCACTAAGCCCAGGCTGTGAGAGCCAGCCCCTGGGAGCCGGGTGCTGGGAATCGTGTCTGTAGGAGACCCTTCTGCAAGATGCTCTGATGGGCAGAACCTGGTTTTTCATTCATCTTCCCATTTTATACTGCATACTCCCTTTTTTGACCCCACTGAGCTGTGCTCAGGGGCCATGCCTGGCCCCTCTCTCCTCCGTGGACCTGTGGAGGAGGAAGAAGTCAGGCAGGGAAGGAGGATTTTGGGGACACAGCTCACACACAGTTTCACGACCCCCTGTTCATTCAGGCCACAGTCCTGAATGAACAGATTAAAATACTCTGTAGCTTTCCCCTAAATCCCTGGAGTCATGGGCACTGGATCCACAACTACTTCAGGCTCTATGCAGAGACGTGGGAAAGCAAAGAAGAAAGAAAATAGGGAGAAATGGTTGAAAGTGCCTTGTCAATCCTGCAAAGATGCTCTGACCTACAACCAGATTTCTCTCCCCGACCTCTTTCTCCCACCAGGCGTTAGTAGCATGGACATCCGTGGCTGCGGCAGCGAGCTGGAGACGTGCTGGGTCCCTCCGCGTAGCCTGGCTCTCTCCTAGCACTTGCTGCTGGCCGATGCGAGCCCGCCGAGGAACGTGGACGCATCCTGCCTCCCCCATCCAGTGCTGCGAACAATGCACACAAGTGCTGCATGGCCGAGGTGTGATGTTGTGATGTGCTGTTGCAGGACTAGCCCAGGGCTTGGCTGCGTGGAGACGCGCCTGTGGGTGCATTTGCTCATGCAGAGATGAACCACGTCCATGGTGCTTCCGTCTGGGAAACTGAGGCAAGCCCGTGGTTACCTGCTGCATCCGCAGGGACCCAAACTGCGCTCTGCAGAGCTTGGCATCAGCCAGGTGGCTGATGGGACAAACATTGTGTCCTACCACAGCTTATGGGACTCTAAGACATGCAGTAATATAATAACTACCCAGTATCCCTCCCCTCATGTCCCCAAATACAACTGTAATTTGCTGCCGCTGTTTTGAAGCCCCTGTCAAGTGTAGAGGACACACAGCCATGAACGGTTAACGGAGCCAAGAAAATGACTGAAGTGTCTTTGAAAACTGACTGCAATATGAACTGAAATTACAGCAACATATTAGGTGTAAGGCTGGTGGCCAGCAGGATTGACAGAGCAGGGATTTACCATGGACACCTGTTGGGGAGCAGGGGAAGAGCACCCTGGAGATCTCCTGACATCTCGTATGGACGGATGGGAGATGCTCTGCTGGCACGCTGGGGCCGGCTGTGTGGGCCAGAGCCCATTTACATGACTGCCGCTTGGGACAAGTTAAAAACAAACCCAAAGAAATCTGTGCTTGCAAATTGAGGGAACACAACATTTGTATTGGAAACATCTGGAGGAGCAAACAATGTCTGTGTTCCCTGGGGGCAGAGGGGTGGCAGACAAAATCTGTGCAAGCCTGCGTTATGTTCCTTGGATGAAGAGGTCATGGGGACCCTCTGGAGAGAGCAGAGATCCGCCCTGAGGAAAGAGAGTGACAGCAAACATTTGGGAGCCTGCTGAGGTCTTGGCAGCTCCACACTCCAATTGCTGAGGGAAGGCTCTGGAGCTTATTTAGTCATGTGAAGAGGAGGCCAAGATGGGACCTAACAGCAGCCTACAACTCTTTGAAGGGCAGATAGAAATGATGGAAGACAGAGCCAAATTCTTCTTGGTGCTGGTGGATGATAAAACAAGGAGCAGTGGACACAGCTGTGACTTGGGAGGTACAAGAGGTCCTTCACTGGGAGGGTGCTGTAGCCCTGGGGTAGACTGGTTGGGGCATCTCCATCCTTGGAGGTTTTCAAGGCTTGGCTAGACAAAGCCATGGCTGACCTACTCTAAGGCTGGTGATAGTCCTGGTCCAAGGGGGAAGAGTGACTGGAGATCGCCAATGACCCACCCAACCAAGGCCTCTGCAGTTCTTCCAGGAGGAAACCCAGGGACCTGAACCTCACCTAGTGGCAATGCTGAAGGGACAACGCCCTGGTGCGCCTTGCTGCGAGGCGAGGACATAAATCATGGTGGAAGTTGCTCAAGTTCTCCAGTCTAAGCTATGTCCATTTAAAACAAAGAGGTCACCTGGACCCCTTGAGAAGGGGAGGAGGCTGAAGGCTGGCATGGCAGGAGCTACCAGTGGGTCTGCAGGGGTTGAAGGAGGGATGTGCTGGGGCCAGCGGGGCTGGCCAGAGCTTGCTGTGACATGTAACGTCCTGGGGACAAAGTTGTGCATCAACCTTTATCTCTGCTTCATCTGATTTAGTTGCTCTGTGCTTCCTGTATTTCAAAGCAAGGATATCAGTTTTGCATTTAAAAAGAAATCTTTTTTTTTTGGGTCATTTTTCCTTTCAGCTAATTTAAAAGCCTTTTACTCACTTTGGGGAACTCTTGGTAGGAAATGGTCTAGACTGAGCCCTTGAAAGACTCCTCCTTCCCACCACTGCAGCACACAATGGAAGGAGTAGTAAGGAGAGGGAAGGAAATGGCTCCCATCTAGGAGTGTCTCCTGGTGGCTCCAAGTCCTCAGTTGTCTCCTGCAGGATGCCATTTTTCCTCTGGAAGAACCAAAATCCAATGTGGTCTTGTGTGTCCAGAGCAGTGATGGACGTGCAAGGAGGGGAAGTGCTGAAGACTGACTGTTTAGCCCATAGCCACTGAAAACCACCAAAGAATATAGCCTGGAGCAGGACCACACCTTCCTACCCAGCACCGGAGCCAGGCTGAGGCCACAGAGTCCCTAGAAATCACCTGTACTTCAAGTGAGACCAACCTGTCCAGCAGCAGGACTCCACCACCCTTGGGCTATACTGGGAGCAGTGGACATGGGCAGGGAGGTGGGCAGGACCTCACTGGTACCAAGCAGCCATCGCACCCTGGGGTGATGTTCGCTGCACTTGTCCTCCCGACCTGGTGGAGCACAGCGTACTGCACAGCCCTGCAGTTGGGTTGTCTGCTGGGTGGGCAACTTTCACTTGGAGCTTTTAAAATTTAGGCAGATCTTTTCACTGCTGAAGAGTGTTGGGCAGAAGGGAAGGAGGAGCTGTACTGTGGGGGGCTGTGCAGTCACTTGTACAAACACACACCCATAAATACATATATACACACACATATATATGGATATGTATATAAAGCAAATAACCTGCTCAGTGAGTACACACTTCACCAGGAGCTTTCTTCCAGCAGCCTCAAACCTGGACATCAGCAGGGGCTGAGCGACCCATCCCTGGGCCACCCTGCCCAGTAGGAGTGGTGGATATGGGGAGGGCCTGCAGACGGGGAGGGGGACACAAGCAAGGTCCTGGTCTGGTGCATTTTCAGGAGCTGGCAGGACACAGGGAGGTCATGCTGTGCTTGACCTCTGGAGCAAGATGTGTTGAGGCACAGATGTTTGTGTTTTCAGTGCCATGTGTGTCCTTTCCAGGCCCCCTCCTGCCTTCCAAGCTATGGGGATACTCAAAGAAATCTTTTCACCCCCCCATCTTCATGGCTCCCAAGTTGTCCAGACATAGAATCACAGACTCTTCGGGTTGGAAGGGACCTTTTAGGGTCATCTAGTCCAACCCCCTGCCATGAGCAGGGACATCTCCAACTACTCTCCCAGGCTCTCCTGCTTCCTTTGCAGCTCACCAGCTGCCTGGTGAGGGTGACATCCAGGTTGTCCCAGCTGTAGCACAGCTGGATCTAAGGACAGGACGAACAAACCCAATGCTTGTCTGTAAACCAGCAAAAATGAATCCATTGTTTCTCAGACAATTTTGGGAAGCGGTTCTGGAATCTCCACTACTGTTCAGTTGTGGGAAAAGGCTTTGGAGTCTCAGAGAAGGTGGGAGACTCATGACTGGATGTCATCTGCACCCAAGTGGAGGGATTTTCTTCTCCCTGGTGGCATCACTCTGCTCATGGCTTGGGAGCAATGATTTGGGACCATCCAAAGCTCCCAGCACCCCTCTGCTCAGCCCAGCGTGTCCAAGCCGGTGTCTTTGCTCCTGCCGCCATGCAAAGGGCAGCCGGCCCCATCGAAGAGGTGACGTGGCTGGAGGAAGGTGGCCTATGAGGAAGCATCCTTCCTCGCTGCCTGTTTTCCTGCCAGCAGGCAGCTCAGCCAGGGCAAGCCCTGCCCCGTCCCCTGCCCTCAGCCCTGCCCAAGGCACTTTGCTTCGTGGGGTGAACAACCACCTCCTCGTCCTTCCTCATCCTCCCTCTTCCTCAGACCTGCTGCCCGCAACCTCCATCTCAATGTGACGCTGGTGTCCCCCTCATATCCCCCCGGGAGGCTGCCATGCCCCATGCAACGCCTGATTAGTCTCTACAAATGGCATCATAATTTCCCTCCAGTTTACTCTGTTTTTTGTCACTGACATGTTTTTAAGCTATTAATGACTCCCATTTGTGGTTATTCTTGGCTTTTCTGGCGGGTGCTGGGCTGTCAGTGAGTGACCAGACCTCACAGGCAGTCATGCCAACACCATGCCATCGCCAGAGAGGAAATCAAGCAGAACCCACTGTTTTTAACATGTTATTTGAAAAACATTGCTTTGCCCATGATACTCTTCTTCCTGCTTTTTCTGCCCCTTGAAAGACTCTTCTGTGGCTATCGACTCAGGGAAGGCCGCTGCAGAGCTGGGGACAGCCTGAGCCCCTTAATTCCCTGGTCAGACCTGGGAAAAAAACATCTCTCCCAGCAATATACTTTTCAATCTTATCTAAATCAGGTTGTTCTGGGAGGAAAAAAAGGGTATTTATCCGCCCTCCCACAAACACTCTGCAAGCGACCTGCAGGAGATCTTCTCCCAACCACCGATGGTGCAAGGAAATGCTGGAGTCCCTGGTCCCCTGCCTTGAACTGCGCGGTCACAGCGCAGCAAGGCGGAGGTCACAGGGCCACCCGTCGCCTTTGCGAACACTTTGTCCCCATGCCCCAAAGGAGGGCAAATCCTTCTAAATAAACTATCTTTCTCCCCAGGTCAGCAGG
>NW_010550488.1:0-10671 GCF_000687285.1 Phaethon lepturus | reverse complement strand
ATCTGTCTCCCGAGGTCAGCGGGAAAGGGTGGGTGGGTGGGAATGATTCCTCCTGCCATGGCTCAGAGCTTAGAGCTCTGCCCCAGACACTGTTCCTGCCCAGGAAATGGGGAGAAATCGTGCATTTGAGTGACTTGGCCTCCCCGATCCCCGTTAGCGGCCCTAGAACAGCAGGTTACCACGTGGCAGAAAACAACCTGGGATATGCACAGAGTTCCTATAAACGTGATTTTGCTCTGGCACGTGCCACAGGCACCTTTGTTTCAGTCACTCTGGGCCAAATTTTCCCTGTGGAAGGGACAAGGAAGAAAGTACGCAGCTATTTTGCCAAAAGATGAACCAAAAGCCTGACGTCTCTCTATACTGTCGATCTCCATATATATCTTTCTCTCCCCATACTGATCTACCCACATGCAATCTGGCAATCTGCAAGCTATCTAGGTTTCCATGAAGTCCCTGGGGCGATGGTGAGGGAGCTGTTCTAGTTTATGAGCGTGCCAAGAGCCTCTTTTATAGCTGGGTTAGTTAAAATCTTTGCTGCTCCTTTTCCCTTCCCGACTCCCCACATCCTCCAGGGAGGTTGGGGGAACCTTTCCAGCCAGTGAGGAATTTTCCACCTAAACACTTCTCTGACCTAAAATCACTTCTTATCTTTCCAGCAGAAAACACTATTTCCATAGAAAATAACTGCTCACTCAACAAATAAAAACCTTGAGCTCTCAGCTTCCAGAAAAGAGGGGCTTTATCCTGCTCGCTGAGCACCAATTAATATTGTTAATCAAAAGCCTTTTTTTGCAAATAAGCTTCCCCATTATCTGTCCTGAGGGGCCCATCCCCAGAGTTTCCAAACCCCTCAGATGAAGGCTGGTAGCCAGCAGCACATCAGCTTCCTGCAGAGCTGCTCAACTTCTTAAAACCACCAACACTAAGAAGGAAAGCCAACGAACCCATCAGACCCAGCCAGCAAGACTTGGCTGCCAGAGATGGTTGAATGCTGAACGCACTTCTGACGATGCTCTTGGCAGCTCTGCTTCCCTGGGCTTTGCAGACCCATCCCTGGAAACGCTCTTGCTGCTTAATCGCAAACATGTGGGCATCTCAGCCCCTTCCCCTTCCAGCGCTGGGGTGCAGAGCGGAGGCAGAGGGCAGTGATGCTTCATCTCTCTTCTCTGCTAGAGCCGCTCATCCCGGCAGGCAGGACCAACTGTCCTTGCACAAGTCTTGGCAACAAATCCTAGCCTGGCTGCAGCGCTGAGCTGGCTGCAAAGGGGTCCCTTCCAGGCCAAAGGAAGGGAGGGTCAGTGTGTCGTCGTGGTGCTGAGGGCTACCATCGATGTAGGAGACAAACCTGGAGGAGGAAACGTCAAAAGCCTTCTTCCCCTTGCATTTGCTGCCCTGCCATACCCACCGTCAGACGCCTCTTGTGCCCCTGGCCCTAGAGCAGGGGGTCTCCTGGGGCCGGGAGCAGCTGGAGGGGTTTCCCTTGCAGGTGGATATCTGCTCCTGCAGTGCCTGCCTGCGTTGCCTCATTTTTGCCCACAGGCACAAGGACTGGAAGATTTCCAGGAACACTGTTCCGATCCCAACAAGTGCCTTGAAAAATCCCCCGAGGAGCTGCCGTGGGGCTTGTGTAGCAACCGGGGCCATCCAGGGAGGGACGGCCAAGGCGTGGATCTTGGCCACCGCTTTCACAGCGCAAGCCCTGGCAGCATTCCTAGGTTGTTTTCTGTGGATGCGTCAGGGAAGTTCATATTGCTAAAACTTTCCAGAGTGGCATGACGGCAAGGACCGTTTCTAACGCATTTTGCCCAATCCCTTCCCAGCCTGACCGTCCCCAGCCTCCCTCAGCTTGCGGGTGAAGCCCAGCACGAGCACAGCCGTGCTCAGGCTGCGGTGTTTCGGGTGCTTTATCCTGCAGACCCAAATCCTCTCGGCAGGAGGTCTGTGACCTGCCACAAACACCAGGGACAACACAGGGGTTTCTGCACCCCCTGACGGGCTCTTCAAAGGCAAAGCAAGCCCTCAACCCTAAAACCATCTGCGCAAACCTTCGCCTCTGTGGCTGTCCGGAGTGTAAAAGTGCCCACTCATTTTCATCTTAACTGGAGCCAGGTAACCTTTTTTTCCCTAACACACCACTTGATAGATGCATTTACTGCAGTGTTGGAAGGAGAAAAGCTGTAAGTGAGTTTGAGTTGAATTTGCAAAGATGAACCTGAGTACAGGAATGGGGTAGAGGAGTGCACCCCACAAATGGGTATACGGGGAAAAGCATGTCTCTGAGATGTGTGGAAGCACGTTGAGTTAGGAGTGGGACGTGGTGGACGTGATCCCTCCGGCAGCGTCAGACTACCCCTGCTTCAGCCACACTGGCGTGAGCTCAGGCATGGAGACAAGGAGCGGTACTCGTACTGCTGGAGCTCTGGGGAGGGACTGGGGATATTTCCCGTTAGGTTTGTCACTTTGAAAGTAGCTTAAGCAAAAAGCAGAGATGACCCTAACCTCAGCTGGGAGGAGCAGGGCGTGCAGGCAGCCAGCAGCTGCTCCTTGCACCTCAGCGCGGGTCCGTGCTGGATGAGCACCTGGCAGAGGATTTTCCAAGACAGACATCCGTAACTGAGAGTTTTTGGAAAAATGATTTCTCTTACCTGCCCCATTTCTGTAGGAATTGATCTTAGTTTCCATGGTATCACAGCATCCAAATTCCTGAGTTACCTTTTTTCCCCAGGTAGCATTTGGAAGGGGAGAAAGCCAAGGCTGTAACTGGTAGTGAATGCAGAACGACTCGGGCTTGGTGAAACGCAGGGAGATCACGGCTTTGCTCCTGAATGATCCGAGGAGGACTGGAAATTACCGGGCTGTGGCAGGCAGGTCGGGCAGCTCCACTTTGGCAAGCCCAGAAGCCCTACAGCAGGGCAAAGTGCTGCGGAGGGATGCATCTGTGGGACGTGAGAGGGATGCCCACCCATCAGAGGGGAGAGGGTGGGCTCGGGGTCACAGGGATTTGAATGGTACCCACATGGAAGCAGGATGCTTCCCCAGAGCATGAAGCTTGGGTGGTTTCCCTTTGCATTCACAAACCACAGAAGCAACAAGACTTTGAGGTGTAAGTATGAATAGTTTCTTCAAAATAATTTTTCTCTCCTGAGGTATAAGGGCTCTTGAGATGGGTCTCAGCTGCCCTGTCCTCTCTGAGCACTTGCAGACACCAGGGACAGCAATGATTCACTTAAACACGTCAGAGCCTGCTCCCTCGGACCCATGTTCGGTGGTCCAGCAGGGCCTCAGACTCTGTAAACCCCTCCTAATGCCACATGAGGTGCCTACGGGCTGTATCACATTTTATCCTTAAAAACATCCATTGCCTCACTTGTAAGACGAACCGCTTCTTGCACCTTGTCTAAATAAGCTGCTGGGTCCATCTTCTGCTGCCGTCCTGGCATCCCAAGCTTGAATTACACCCCTGGATGTGGGATTATAGTAATCGTATGCTCGCCGCAGTCTATACATTAGCAGAGAAGACAGCTATGCTCATGCTCAGAAACATCTGCAGAACATGCTGACCATGTCTTATAGGAATATAATATGGGACTGATTATTGGATTGGAAACACAGAGATAATATGTTTAAGGGATTGTAAAATTCGACCTGAATTGCTTTTTGGTTATTATTGCAAGTGGATTTAAGCTTGGAGTTGCCAATATAAAAACATAAGTAACATAATTAGTAACAAACATCAATGTGGTGAGTTTTCTTTTATTACTTCATAATTTGAAACAGAAACTGTTTGTGGTATCTCCTGGGATAAAAAAAAAAAAATGCACAGAACGTCTGCTCCAGACGGTTTGAGACGAATATGCTGGAATTGATGAAAATGAAGGAACAGACTCCAAGGCCTGAAGTTTGTTGATTTCTCTGCTGCTGTTATTTCCAGTTAAAGTGTCATCTCACTTGAATTTTTTATCAAAACTTTTTAGACGGATTTGGAAATGTGTGAACCTCAGTCCCATCAGGATCTGTCTTGCAGTGTGTTCCATGTAAGGTAGCAAAACCCAGCAGCGTGAGTGCATGTCTCACAGCTTTTCCTGAGACAGCTGCTGGAAGGGGGTACTTCTCACATTCTTTTTTCTGCTGAGAAAGACACCATCAGCAAAACCAGGCAACCCCGAACCTGCCACACCAGCACGTGCTCCTCCAGATGACCCCAGCCTTCCCCGACCACAGCTGGCTGGTCGCTGTGATGGCATTGGGTTGAAATGACCTCACATCTTTAAAGGAAGAACAGGGTTTCCCATATCCCATGACATCTGCAGGCAGGTTAATTTGCCCTAATTTAGTGCCTAAAAATTAGCCTACCAAATGTTAAACACTCCCCTTGGCTTCCTCTGAAGGCAATGGAGTTCCTCTAAAGAGCAATTCATCTCCTTGAGGTGCCTGCTGGTGTCTACAGGCTATCCGGGGAGTTTAAAGTGACATTTAAAGCTTAAAGCTAGGTCAGAGGATTTTCACTTTCAGGGTTTCTCAGTTACAGGGTTTAGCACAAGAATTCTGCATCTTCCAGCTTCTGTTGTCTCAGAGACATGAAGGAATGGGAAGAAGGGGCAGAGAACTGGCTGTTACTCCCGTGTCCTTGCCAGAATGTCCTGAAAAACATCCATATCAGGGAGCAAAAAATGGCTCTAAAGAAGATGCTGGGGGTGATGAGCTAATTGTTGGCTCTTTTGATGATTTTAGAAAAATCTAGTGCCAGTGCATCCACGGTGTGAGGTACCAAATGTGGACAGATGCAGGAGAGCTGGGAGGACGTGGAGCAGTGGCTTCCTGGAGGACATTTCCTTGGGAGAGACACAAGGAATATAAAGCTCACTGGGACCAGCCTGGAAGATGCGTCTGGAGAGCCAAGGACACAAGTGTCTGGAATAAAAGCCTGGTGAAGCCTCAGTGAAGCCAGGCTGAATGTGTTTGGTAAGGATCCTTTCCATGGGTCAAACCAGTGGAAGGCTGTGTTCGGACAAATAAATGGTCCGTGCAAGAGAAGGCAGCACGGATAATAAAGGGTACAGCAGGAGGGGAGGTGAAGCAGTATTGGACAAGGTCATCAGAGCAAAACTAATCTAAGAAATTTCAGCAAATGAGCATATTCCAGTAGCGTGAGCTGAAAACAGCCCCCATGAAGGTGTGAAAGACCTTGGTCAACTGCTATCCATCAAAAGGAAAAGCAGCAAGACCTGGAGGCAGTGGAGACCCGGATGCTACAGCTGGAAGTGGTCAACTGAAGGAGGAACATCTCTTGGAATTTTGTGCTCTGAACAGTTTTGCAAGTTAGCAAAAGTATTCTGTATCTGCGAGTCACATCAGGACAGCAGCAAGGATTACAGATGCAGCCTTATTTGCAGGTCTAGCAGGGAACTTTCACTTTAGTAATGATGATTTCTCTGCTGCTCACCAAAACCCAGAGGACATAATGTGTCAAACTGAAGGTGTCTGTAGATGAGAGATAACAACTGTTGAAAAATTAAATTAAGTCTCCTTAGAAAGTGTTAGCTGAGGTGCAGAAACAAAACAGCTGTAACTGCAACACCTGGGAAGTGGAGTGTGAACTTGGGGAATGCGGGAAGATGATAATATCTTGCTGTTTCACCCAGCAACAGGTCCTAGAGGTAAATTGTCACCTGGCCAGGGAGAAGGAAGCGGCCCTTGGAGTCATAAGAAAGCATGTGGGCAGGTTTCAAGAGGCACATATGGTCTTGCCAGTCCTTTTATCTGTGTTTTCAATGCATGTGCTAACAGTTACATACCCAGGGCCAGTTATGCCGTCATTTAACCCTTTTGTTTTGACTCAGCTGCTTTGGATCATAACTGCCAGCTCAGGCAGAGGGAACAGGGCACTGGGGAAACCTTGATGCTTGGACCAGCGTTGCTGAGTCCCCCCATCCTGGTCAAGCCAGGTGGGTGCAGGAAGAAGCTGTCCTCCACACAGAAGCAAACATATGCCAAAAAAATGCATACGGTTTCTCTGGAGTGGCTGGAGAACTGGCAGGAAATTCTACTTCTGCGTTTGAGCTTCCCGTTGCCCAGATGATGGAGGTGCAATTCAGGAATGGATGGCATGGGATGCTGCAGTTGGCAGGTACTGTGGTGCAGGACATACCGGGTCCATCTGGAGCCCAAACACATCTACAGACACAAGGCCACGTCTTTGGGGATGAAGGCTGTGTGAGGTTCCAGAGCTTGGGAAGATGACCCAGGCCATAAAGCCAACCTGTGGCCTTCACCGGGGCTGTGACAATGACTGGAGGGACAATGGAGAGTCTGAGCGGCTGGAGCTCCTTCAGGAATCTGGGATCTGGACTGCTCTTTGCAGTCACACTGCAGATCTGCCCACACTGTTGAAGACATCTCCAGATAGTCACCTCTGTGATGCTGAATTCCTGCCTATCCAAAGGGAACGGGCATAACAGACCCAGACAGGGTCATTTACCTTTTTTCTCAACCAGGAGCAGAAAGACAAAATTGTTCTTTCACTTTTTCCAGGCAGCCCAAATCAGGCTGTTATAGCAATTTCAAGACAACCATCCTCCCAGGCGATTCTCAGCCTCACAGTCTTGGCCAAAGGGCCACACAGCAGCCTACACCGACAGCGGCTAAGGGAGCTGGCAAGGAAGCTTCCACGTGCAGAAATTGCTGGTAGGCAGCAAGGCTAATAGCCGTTTTTAACTTCTGTGTTAAACCCTCAACTCAACAAGGAAACATTACTTGGGTAGACAGTGCAGAACAAACCTGACACCTGTAAGCGTGGCACATCGGCTCTGTGCCGCACCAACGTAAACAGTACGCTGGCTTTGTGCGGGTGAGTGAGCAGCACGCGATCCTGCCCGTAACCAGAGCCTCGCAAGCAACGCGATGCTCGTCTTAGCTGGAATTGTGCAAATTCTGCTACAGCTGAAGAAGTGGAGGCCCGTGATGTCCCAGCTTGGGATGTCTAGTCCCAGCTTGCTCGAGTGTTGTGAGATTGATGTAATAAACGTGAGCGCTGTTTGCAGAGCGCCGATTTGGAAAGGAAATCTTGGAAAAGCTAAACCCAAGACTGTCAAGAGAGAAGTGGTTTCCTTTCCCTTTTTCTATCCATCACACCTGCCAAACACTAAAGGCAACCCCAGGAGAACATCCTGCATTCACTTACGGAAAAAAGAGTTTCAGGTTTGTAAGGGTTCTCCGCTTGCTGCCAGAGGAAACAAAGCAATGAGGGGACTTTTGCTTTGTGGGCGTGTGAAGCGTGTGGCAACGCGGCACCGTAATTCTGGCCACGTTGGAGCCGTGACCGAAGGAAGGCTCAGGCTTGCACTGTGCTGGTGGATGGACACTTTGAGAGGCAGCCCTGAGCTCTGGGAGCTGGATGGTTTGTAAACGGGTCCTGCCTGTCCCATCTCTTGTGGTCCATGGAAGGAGCGGATTTCCAGTGACTCGCACACTCCTGTGTTTCTGAGCATGCTCTGGCCAGTTCCCAATTTCACACCTGTGTGCAGCTACACCCATGCCTGCCCCAGCCGATCGGGTGGCCTCAGCCTGTCCTCTGCTCCAGCGTGTCATCCTTGGGGAAGAGGTTTTCTCTTGTCCTCCTCCCACCCTTTGAGTCTCTCGTCCACAGAGCCTGTAAGTCCACCAGGATGGAGCATTTCTCGCTCTGCGCACACAGTATCCATCAGGACAAAGCTCCCATCCTTGCTGAGCCTCCAGGTGCTCCTGTAATTAAAGCAGCTCTTAAGAAAGCCGTGGAGGGCTTGTGCCATGGTACGACGCTCCCTCGGGGTGGGTGAGGGAGCAGAGAAATCGCCATTCTGCAACGGCTCTCAGCCCTCCCCTGACAGAAGGTGGACTCAGGACCAGGCATCGGTCTCTCGGGCACGCAGCTCCCGCGTCTGACACCGGGGCTGATCAATGCTGCAGCCCGACCATGTGGAGCCCGGTCCTTGTTCTCACAATCTCCAGGCCGAGTCTGGATATTTTTCTGGTCTAGATGCTTTGCTCAAACAGAGGTAACTGGGTGAAATTCTATAGTCTCTGTTTTCTGCCTGAGGCCAGATGAGATGAGCTAATCGTCCTCTCTGGCCCTGAAGTTTACACCTCCAGGGTGGTATCATGCACAGCATCCAGCCTTGAACACCACGGTGGACGGGGATCCGGACGCCAGCTGTGCAGTGCTGTGTCCAGAGAGAGCCTCTTTGGACATGATCATCCCATGTTATGCATCCGGAGAAAAAACTGCCTTTCCCTCAGTGTGTAACCAGAGAGAGCAACGCTGGTCATCGTCTTGGCCAGCCCCTTCTCAATCAGTGGTGTTTGTCCCTGGTTTCCACCGACAATGAATTCCAAATGCTGCATCCATGCTCTGTGCAGAATTATTTCCTGATACTTCAAGTTTACCGGCAATTAACTGCCCCTGCCAGAGATGAGGATAAGGGGAATTTGGAAATGATCTTCAGAAAAGATCCCTTTGCATTTCATGTTTAACCATGCAAGCAGGGACCCCTCGGATGGGCAGCAGCGTGCCCTCGGGATGGCCATGCAGAGCCCCTCCACTCTCCGGACCCTGCCGACAGGATCTATCTCTATAAACCCAAATCAACCCTACAGCAGTAGCTGTTCTTGTGGGGTCACATTGCTATGAGGTGGGTACAGGTCAGGTCCTGCATCAGCAGAAATCAGTTCTTTATCTCTGCAACTCCCTCCTTCTCCTTACTCCTAAAAATCTCCCTGGGGTAACCCCACTGGCATCTCTCTCCCCCGGAGCTCCTCTGGCTGGGGAGCAGGAATTGCCCAAAAGGTTACAAGTGGTCCTGTCACCACGTCCCTGCCTCTGCCATAGGGTGGGCCATGCCATGGGCACTTGCCACCTTGTGAGTGAGAGACAGAAACGAGCGCTTGGATTTTGTAAGTAGGAATTTAACAGAAATATGCTTTTCCTTCAGATGTTTATTTTCATGACCCAATGGGTCAAACAGCCCAAAAGTACAGAGATGTTTTCTCAGTAGGCTTCAATTTGAAGCAATCCAAGAATGCCGGGAATCTTCCATGGAGTTGAGTTCGACGTCTCGGTCCTGGGCTAACAATGCAGGACGCGGCTGAAGGTCTGAGTGAAACATCCACCCTCCACATCTGTTTGGTTTTAATCAGAGATTTATTACGAACAAAGGCAGCTCTTGGAAGAGTTACTCTTCTCTGACATGCCTGCCTGGCCTGTTGGACCAGATGGACAGAAATAGTTTCACATATTAGTCAAATTCTGGATGGCTACTCACCATAAACTACGGGCAGGCATGAGCAGAATGGACATTATATTGTCATTGATTTATAGACCATCACAGAAAATAAATTCTAGCCTTGTATGGGGATGTTAGCCACTTAAGTTTCAGTATTGATCTCCAAGCCAAGAGACTGAAACTCCAGGTTTTCATAGCCCCAAAGTCAGTAGCAGTAAAAGTTTACATTACCCCTGTTGAATTTGTGCTGCACATTAAATTGGAAAACTGATCTGAGGAGCAGAATAGCAGATTAAATTGTTACACTGGAAACCAGGGGATATATTTCCTAGGCTGCAGTTCCAGGGCTTTGCTTCTTACTACCTGGTTTTGAACAATAAATATTTAACAAGGCAAATTTATCCTCCTGCACTCATAATTAAGGGGAGATAAATTGCATTCCTAATTATTCCTAACAAAAGGAAAAGCAATTTCCTGCAAGATCAGTGAGAATTCCCATATCTCCTCAAGTGAAATAAGAGCATGTAATGAATTGGGTGAGGTACTGATCTAAACCAAAAGAGGACATTTAGCATCTGATGGAAAATTAAAGGCAGTGCTCATCTGTACTGGATAGTCTTACCCAGGGACACTGGGTTAACAGAAGGGGTTTCTGGGCTCCATCACTAACTTACTAACGGACCATGGGAAATGCCCCACCTCTGGGCCTCAGTTTCCCATTTATAATATGAGGATAATATTGGCTAGAGCTCACAAGGACTTTCTTGCTGGAACACTTTTTAATGCCAACATATGAATTGCAACATCTTGTGGAAAAATACTTTTAGAGCTTATTTGTTGTTGGAAAATATTAATATTTGAGTTTGGAATTTTCAAATATCAATTCATATTTTATGAGACTTTCCCCCCATAGTTATTTTTATTACTTTTAAGAGTGTTTCCTAACATGCCCCAACTGTTAACAAAGTGGTTTATCAACCTGCCATCGCTGATAACAAAGTGAAATGCAGATTCACAGCATGCGCAGTCGCAGAATCCCAGAAGCAGCACCCAGCCTCTCTCCTGACGTGGTGCTCGAGTAGTGCTGCCCGTAACAAGAGTGGAAATGCTGCACATTGACAGCCTCCCCTGCCCTCAGACAAAGAAAGCGATAGGGCTTGGACCTTTCCTGGTCCTGGCTTGGTTCCCTGCAGCATCACTCGGGGAAGCCCACCCCATTTCCCACTAAATGATCCTGTGAAGCCACAGCCCCTCCTGCCCCCTCCCCGCGCGGTGCCTGCCCTGTCCTCTGCCCCCAGTGCTGGAGCAGTCCCCGGCACCCATCGCACCCCTCAAGGCGGTCTGCTTTCCGCAGGCGCTCCCTCCCCGTGCCGTCGCTCCCAGAGCTTCTCCCGGCGCCTCGTCTCTCCCC
>NW_010550487.1:0-516 GCF_000687285.1 Phaethon lepturus | reverse complement strand
TGAAAAACATCACCATCTGCCCCAGCAGAAGCCAACTGCTCATCAACCAAATGCACCCATAGGTCCAGGCTGTGCTGGAGGAACTATCACAAAGCCTGCAGGACACCCCAAACAGCCATGGATTTACAAACACGTGCCACACCGCTGGTGACAAGTCTCGCAGGGACCCCTGCCTCGGTGACACTGCCTGGGAGCTGCAGCAGATGTTCTGCACTGGGGCGGCTCACACAGCCCCTCGGTGAGGGACAGAGACATCCCCTAAAGGGGGGATATTTCCACCTCTTTCCCACCACTCTCACATCCTGACCCCAGGAAAGAGGCCCAGACCCATCCAGACAGCAAATCCCAGGGACTTAACTGGAGATACTGGTTTTATGGCACAATGCAGAAACCCCTCTTTTCTGCTCACAGACATCTCCATCTTCACTACCGCTTCCCTCCTCCCCCTGTATCCACCCACCTCGCTGCTCGTGCCCCTGAGAACGGCACCCACTGTTCTGCAGGTGTCATTTCTCA
>NW_010550486.1:0-226 GCF_000687285.1 Phaethon lepturus | reverse complement strand
GGGACGGAGCTGCAGGCAGACACCGGCCCTTCGTGCCCCACCGGAGCCCGGGGACGCTCCTGGCCAGGGCACGCGTGTCTCGGGCGCTGGCAGTCCCCCCGTGACCTTACGCAGCGTGCCGCTGGGCTGGCGCCACTGGGGCTCTCCATCCCCCCGGGGACGCTTGCAGGGCGGTGGCTTTACGGGGCTGGCCCCAGCCTTCCCCTCGCCGTCCGTCCCGCTGCCA
>NW_010550485.1:0-5219 GCF_000687285.1 Phaethon lepturus | reverse complement strand
CTTGCAGGACGAGTCGTTACTGGCTTACGCTCATTTAGAGTTTCTGTCACCGCCACGTTTTTATCAAACAAAGCAGGAAGGACAACAACCCCGCAGTATATTTCCAAGGAAATGTTTACTGTCAGGCTTGAGCAGGACAACGCTTTTAGACCCCTTCCCTGTAGACTTTTTTTATGAGAGCTGATTTTCTCCTCCTCGCTCCCATCCTAGCTTGACAGTCTGCTCTCTTACAGGCAGTACTGGCCGAACGCGTTTGTGAGGAACGTACGGCTTTAGGATGATCGGGGAAACCGTCCTGCGGTTATTGTTGCATCTAAGAGGGGCGAGGGGGAAAGAGCAGTCTCCGGCGACTTTTAAGCGCACGCATGGGAAAGGTAGGTCATGCTGAAGCTAGAAGAATAATTTTTAGGATGAAACAAAGTGAGCAGGAAGAGAAAAGATGAGCCAAAAAAATACCCCAACTGTGGAGGCCCAAAGCCAGGGTATTTAGGCAGGTATCTGAGCGGTTGTTCGCAAGGCGCGTGTGCCAGGCTGTCCTGGCATGTGGACCCCGGTGTTGGGAAGATCGTGATGGCCAAGACAGGGAAGATTTCCCTCTTCTGTCTGGCATCCTGTAGTTCTAGTCTTGGGATCGCCAAGTGAGAGTTGCCGTCTCAAGCCACTGCACGCTATTACACAAAACATGGTTTCGGGTTTTTCAACATAAGTCTTTGAGCTTGTAGTGCTGCCAACCCATTAATTTCTCGGAGACCTTGAATGTTTCTTATCACCGGCTGTTTTATGTCATCTCGTTGTCGCTGGCTTTTGCTTTTATAAACTATTTCTTGTAACAAACGTTCATAAGACAGAGTGTTACCTTGATAATAGCACAGTCTTTTGACAGCACTCTCGCCTCTTTTGAAATTTCAAGGTCAATCACGTATTACACACATTTTCAAAGGAATGTTGACATCAGTGCTCAAGTGGTTCACATTCCAGTTTTTCATAGTCTACAAGTCATGTTTCTCTTCAAAACCTTCTCTTAAATAAGCAAGCAAATTCTGATAGGAGCAAAATATGAAGATAACTATAGGAATTCATCTTGAACGCTTATCTTTATCTAGATTGGCTTTCATGCTTTAAGTTTAACTGAATAAGCAGATCCCTGAATCTTACGGACCCAGGGAATGTTATGTGCATTCCTCTCTTACAAGCTAAGCAGGGTGCAAGGAAGGGTCTCTTTAAGAGATATATGTCTTCCACCCATTTTTCCTTCAATATAGATGCTTCCCAAGTACAGTAAAAAATAACCCACTGGTGTTTCTCTTGCAGCTTGTCCGTGGGTGCGAATTACCTTTAGAGGGCAACCTTTGGTTGGGCATCTTTTGGCACTTCAGATGCCACGAAAAGTTTTCCAGGAATCTCAGAGCTTCCTTAGCACATGTGAAGGATCAAAGCCTCTGCACCTATGATCAGGGGAGAAAAAAATTGTCCTAGGATGACAGAATTTTCATTTATTTACTCGACTGAACTGGTGTTTGATGAAGTCTGCTTATGAAAGGAAATCTGTTACCTTAAGTAAAAATGAAAAAAAAACTCAGGAGATGCCCCTCCATACTGCTGTTGACCAAGAAGTTAGATTTATCTACCTTGGAAGATGCCTTTTCAAATACCTAATGCTAAACAGGTTATTGTTAAGAGTAATTAATAGCAGCTATTCTTTAGTTTAATCGGAGGAAAAAGAAAGATCTTCTCAGTTGATAATAAAACAAAGGCTTATCTTATATTGGGAAACATTACTTTTCACTCTAATCTGTCATCCATAAAAATTGACCTTATAGTCTGTTGTGGTATTTTCCAAAATTATTCATTTAGCTTTAAGTTACTCAAGCAGTTGGGCTTCCACCATTTTCTATGAAAGATGAGCCTGTTATACAATTGCTCATCAGCATTCAGCGGGTGGTAGCGTGCTTAGCTTGAGTGAGCCCACCAGCTCCGGAAAACCGAGAGCGGAGTTGGCATGGAGAAACGCAAGTAGCACGAACCCCCCTGCAGACGGTGTCGATGCCATAAACACTGTTGAGATTTCTGGAGCAGGTCCTACACAAATAGTTTATTTCTGAAACACTATTACTAAAGTGTGTGAACATTGTAGCAGGAGTGACACATATCTGAGCACCGTCGCAGCGCTGAAGGCAACGTTATTTATTGCTCTTTGTTATTTATTACTACAGTCCAGCAATAACCAAGCTGCTGAGTTCTACTATCCCAGCTCCACAACTACAGTGACTCCCAGGACCACTGTATAACCGCCTCATAATTCCTGTAATTTCTTCATGCTTTGCATTTTTTGTAGAGAATAATTACAAGTACATACCACAGGTTTGATCTGATATTTATACTTAAATGTTTCATTTGTTCACAAATCAAATCCCTTACCTTAATGCACAAACAAGTATCCGATTAAAAAAATGATGGATGCTATCGGTTTAATCTAGAACGTGGGGAGAATGTTTACAGAGCTCAATATTTACATACTGCATTATTTACATTTCAACACGAAATTTTGTTTCCTTTTTTTTGTATTCTCGATAACATACGCATTAAATTTTGTGATCTTAATTTTTGAACTTTTTTCGTCTGGCATGTTCTGCATTTACCGAGCTGTGCTGCAAGAGCTTAGAAAGTTCCGTTCAGGACCAAAGCACTTTGTCAGCTTGAGGGCCCTTTCAGAGTAATTCTTTAAGCTCTACAGCATAATGGATAAACCAAAATGACAGACGTGAGGCCACGGGTGCATTCGCTGTGCCTTTCCTGGAGCAACTGAGCGGTTCGACTCTTACGTAAGACTGCAGCGTGCTGCCAGTCCCTTGCCTCGGCAGCCTCTGAAGCGAGCACTTCGTGTGACCCTTAGCAGTCCCGAATAGACCAATATTAATGTGAGACATAAAATGTACACATTACGTAAGCATTTCTCCTGACAGCTGCCCAGGCCAAGTATTTCCTACTGACTGCTGCAGTAACAGACATTTAATTTTAACTTGACGCTAAAATAAAACCTGCTGTGGGTAGAAGGAAGCGTATGGGTGGGAACAGAGAACGCAGGTTGTTCAAGTCCCAACATGAATGCTCCAGAAAGATCAGCAGTATTTTTTTGAGTTGGATTTACGTGGCCAACTTAGTCTGATAGCATCTGTTAAAAACTGCCCCGAGACCCATTTCATGCCTGATGATGTTACTAATACGACCAAAAGGAAAATTGCAAACGTCGGGAAATGCTTTTTAATTACGCTTTCGCTGCCCAGTAAAACACTTGATTTTAAAAGTGTCCTAACAGTAGTGTAATTTTAATTTACTTAGAAATGCACTGACCTGGCATTCTGACTCAGTCTGAAGGACAGAGCCAGAAAAGTAGAAAATGCAGTTTTGGCATTTAAAAACAGGAGAGAAGCAGACGACTGTCGATGTTGCCACGTAAGGCATTATAGCTGAAACCCCTTGTGTGCCGTACAGAAACTTAATGCTCTGCGGGGTTGTAGCACATTTCGATGTACTGAATTTGCCTGACAACGAATCTGAAAGGCATTGGGTTTTCCTCTGGCCTACCTGCAGCAGTGTGAGCTCTGTGGGGTTGCCAGGGCTCACAGAATCCCCTCGGGGCGGGAGGGAATCTCTGGGGGTCGTGCTGCCTGTCCTGTCCCCTCTCTGAAATCCAGCTGGCTTCTTAGTGACCTAAACAGAGGCAGATTTTCACATGACATTACACTCTGGCATTGTAATTTCTACCATAAAGAGGTGGCACTTGGATGCGGCTAAGGCTAGAGTGGGATGTGTGGTCCTTGTTTGATAACGAATATAATATTTTATTTTGAAGCATTCTGGATGCTGTTGTCTATCTTAGTTTTTCATGGAACATATAAACTGACCGAGACAAATCCAAAAATTAAGAGCATTTTTCCTGGTTTGGGAACGGGAGGTAGGGATTGCCAGAACAGAGTCCCCAAACCCCAAAAACACAGCCTGCAGCTGTTGTCTGGTGTCGAATGAGCCGCCGGACACTTTTTGCAATGCACTGGTTGGTTGGGGTTTTTTTTTGCAAAGCCCTCGGATTGCGCTTCATAGAGCAGCCCTCTTACCTGGGAAGGGCACGCTGTGTGATAATCGTTGCCAGCAAAGACACGATTGTGCTTATTTGAAGACTTATGCTGAAATGATACTCTGTGCGGTACATTGTATTTCCACAAATTATATTTCCACAAATGGGAGGACATGCAGTTTGTAACCGCGCTCACACAAGGTGAAGATGGTTCAGGGAAGAGGTCAGGTGAAGGACCTGCCAAGGGTTTGTAAGAAAAACTGAATTTTTTTTTACCTCAGTAGTTTGCAGCTGCCCGTATCTCCACTTCTGAGGTGTGTCTTTTCCTAGCTGACTGCTCGCTCTAGCCAGCTGAGTTAAAAATTGCTCAGAAATCAAACATTTGTGTTGAAAGATTAGAAGCCATTTTGAGATACGTCTTTTAAGAAGGGTCAGACTGTTGAGTGAGGAGAGCAGAAATGACAGTTAAGATCTCCCTATTCTTTTTACGGCCATGGTGGTTATCTGCGGGTTGGGGTACCTGAAGCCCTTTGTCACGCACCTGAAGAATGAGGACACACCGCCTAAGGAAGCCTGGGTGGTGTAAATAATGGAATTGTAATGCGTTTTGAGTCCCTGACGTGACACCTAAAGCGAAGAGCACCGCTCCGTTCCTGAACCCCGCAGGCTTGCGGCACAGGAGGCAGTTTGGGGCAGAAGAGGGGTGAACACCGGCAGGCCGCACTATTGCTGATGCACTTTTCATGGTTCCCCTGTGACATTTGGTAGGCAACCACGGGGATTTCACTGCCCAGGACTACCTAAAGGCTGTCAGAAGCATTTATGTTATGCCCCTGGCCACTGACGGCTGGGACACTGCGACCTGGAGCTGTGCAGAGGAGAGCAGCTGGCGGGAGGCCCGGCTCTGCTCTCTGTTCCCTTTGGGTCACCCCGGGCTCGGGGAAATGCTTCCAGGGAGCCTTGTGCTGCCCCAGGGGCAGAGGCCGCGGCCGCAGGGTGCGGATGGGGGCGTCCGGGAGATGCCTGACGAGAAGAAGGGGGTATCTGGAGGGACGGGGGGGTGCCTGTTACAGGGGAAGACAAGGGTGTCCGCGGGGAGAGCTCTGAGAGGGTCTTTAAGCGGGGGAACGCCTGAGAGGGAGAG
>NW_010550484.1:294-1345 GCF_000687285.1 Phaethon lepturus | reverse complement strand
CAATGATGATGATGATGATAATAATAATAATTCTGACAAAGAACAAGTACATGAACAAGCACAAGAACAAGTGATGCCCAGTGCGGCAATTGCTCACCACCCGGTGATCGATATCTGTCCCCGAGCAAGCGATTCCTGCCCCTCGGCTAACTCCAGTTTATGTACTGGGCATGACGTCGTATGGTAGGGAATATCTCTTTGGCCAGTCTGGGTCAGCTGTCCTGGCTGTGTCCCCTCCCAGCTTCTTGTGCATCTCTGTGCTGGCAGAGCATGGGAAGCTGAAAAGTCCTTGACTTGGTGTAAGCACTACAACTACTTAGCCACAACTAAAAACTTTGGTGTGTCATCAACATTATTCTCATAACAAATCCAAAGCACAGCACTATAGAATCATAGCATCGAATCATAGAATCATTAGGTTGGAAAGGACCTCTAAGATCATCAAGTCTAGCCGTCAACCCAACAACACCATGCCCAATAAACTATGTCCCAAAGTGCCATGTCTATATGTTTTTTGAACACATCCAATGATGGTGACTCCACCACCTCCCTAGGCAGCCTGTTCCAATGTTTGACCACTCTTTACTGAAATAAACGTTTCCTAATATCTAGTTTAAACCTCCCCTGGTGCAACTTGAGGGCATTTCCTCTCGTCCTATGGCTAGTTACTTGGGAGAAGAGACCAACACCCACCTCACCACAACCCCCTTTCAGGCAGCTGTAGAGAGCGATGAGGTCTCCCCTCAGCCTCCTCTTCTCCAGACTAAACAACCCCAGTTCCCTCAGCCACTCCTCATAAGACTTGTTCTCCAGAACCCTCACAAGCTTTGCTGCCCTTCTCTGAACATGCAATGTCCTTCTTGTAGCGTGGGGCCTAAAACTGAACACCAGCGCCAGGTACATGGCCACAATCACTTCCCTACTCCTGCTGGCCATGCTCTTTCTGATACAGGCCAGGATGCTGTTGGCCGCCCTGGCCACCTGGGCACACTGCCGGCTCATGTTCAGCCGGCTGTCAACCAGCACCCCCAGGTCCTTTTCCGCCGGGCAG
>NW_010550484.1:0-231 GCF_000687285.1 Phaethon lepturus | reverse complement strand
GCAGTTGGCCCTATTAACCCTCATACAACTGACCTCAGCCCATCGATCCGGCCTGTCCAGATCCCACTGCAGAGCCCACCTACCCTCCAGCAGATCAACACTCCCACCCAACTTGGTGTCATCCGCAAACTGACTGAGGGAGCACTTGATCCCCTCATCCAGATGATTGATGAAGATATTAAAGATGACTGGCCCCAAACCTGAGCCCTGGGGAACATCACTTGTGACCAG
>NW_010550483.1:5455-5840 GCF_000687285.1 Phaethon lepturus | reverse complement strand
GTAATCTATCAAAATGCCTATCCCTCAAAGACAAGTAATTAAGCATTTTACTTTTTTGAATGTGAGCCCTGATGTCCTGGGTTGATAAGAAAGTAAGAAATTTAGTGGCTTTTGGCAACTGATAAATCATTATATACTCCTCACCGTCTGTAGTCCATATGGTGCTGTGTCCTGTTTATTAGTGACACAATAACTATTCACCATGGAGGAAATCTAATTGTCAGAAATAGCTGTCTCAAGAAGAAAGAGTATGGGTCAGCTAAACAATGGTGTGATTACTGATCGGAACTGATGGGTGTATGTTGTGGTTTCACCCCAGCCAGCAGCTAAGCCCCACGCAGCCGCTCGCTCACTCCCCCCTGGGGAGGCCGGGGGGGGGGTCGGG
>NW_010550483.1:4745-5070 GCF_000687285.1 Phaethon lepturus | reverse complement strand
TTTCTCATCCCAAATCCAAAACACAGCCTCACGCTGGCTGCTGTGAAGAAAACCAGCTCTATCCTGGCTGAAACCAGGACAACGTAGGAAGAGAAGAAGAAAGCTGGTATCTCAGCTTTGTACACTTGCAGGACTTGAGGTGGGAAGGACGTAATTTTACATCATCACTCTGCTTTTTCTAGTGGACCATGGTCTATGGCCCTCCAAGGATGGACTATTATCTGCTCAGAGTGCCTTCAGGAGGCATGATGCTGAGTAGCTGCTACTTGAGCTCTTGTAGGAGTCCCAAATGAAAGAGATTAGCTTAAGACCTCTTGCTTCTTAC
>NW_010550483.1:0-4732 GCF_000687285.1 Phaethon lepturus | reverse complement strand
GAAGCTTCTAGCAGTGAGAGGTTGCTCCGTCCGAGGTTGAAGCCTAGCAGTAACTGTGAGGCTCTGCCTCTTAAGTCATGCAGATTCTGCTGAGCTCAGAAAACAGAATTACCTTGGAGTCAGGCTCCAGAAGACCTTGCCAGTCATCAAGAGCAAGCTCTGTTATGAGGTCCTCCTCTCTCAATGGGAACACAGTCTTGTGGTTGTGTGAGTAAGTGGCTCACAGCCCTTTCTGGGTTTTCAGTGGGATCCACTGCTGTAAACAGCATCATGATATTGCTTCTTTAAGTGGAAGCTGCACTTGGCTCTCTTCTTCAGCTTGTCTTTTGGGTGGCCTAACTCTTGAATCTGGCTTAGGTCAGGACCCACACTACTGTTTCCACTTTGTCCCTCAGTTTTGAATACTGCGTGCAACTATAAAAGATTCAGTCCTCACCTGCAAATCTTGAATGCAGTTTCATAAAGGCAAAAAATACATTCCCTTGCACTCCCACGAAATTAGCAAAACGTTGCCTGTCCCTTGGTTTTGTGTGCACGAGTAGGGGAGAAGGAAGAGGAAGAAACCTTTCTTTCCTCTTTCATGTATTGCATGCTTAATTACAAAGTAAATGGTAATCCTACACTTCAGGGATCACATGAAGTTACTCTCTTCTTTTTCCCCAATAATATAGGACAATCAATTGGTATTAGAAAGAATATGTGATAGCTTTCCACTCCATTCCTCGCTAATGACATATTGACTAATAAAACTGTTCGACTTACTTGATGTGGAAGTCATCAGAAAGAAGACAAAACACTGACAGACAAAGGGAAAGGAGGAAGGGGCAGGGGACAGTGTCCGTGTTTGATTACGCAGAGCTGCAGGTTTTGTACCCGATTGTTCGTTTGTACAATGGTAACATTTGAGGAGAACAAGGTTGGTAGCAAATGGTTATTACATTCTATAAAAGGATTTTCTACATTGTTAAAGTAATAATAATGATGCATTTTTAAATGTTTTTGGACTTTCATACCAGTTATCAGTACCCGCACACCCATCCTCCCTCTGACGTGCACCTAATCAAATAGTGATAACTGGAATTAAAAGCCAGAAGACCAATTATGATCACAGGGTAAACACAGAGATTATAATCACTGTGAGATCACAGAAAGTTTTGGGTGTCTTTTAGGAAAGTTAAGCAGAGACTTTGTGAGGTAAAAGTAGCGATAATGTGCAATCGGAGCTCTAAGAGTGCCGTTCCCATTCAGTGCATGGAGTCTAAGCCAGGGAGCGAAACTCCCGGGGTTCGGGATCTCGCTGGCGGAGCGCACCGAACCCCTGTGGGTCGCTGGGCCGGCTCCCAGTGGAGCTTTTTGTGTAGCAGACATCTGCTGTAGCATCGGGAACGTACGTTTTCTAACAGGCAAAGAATGAAGAATCTCTGTTCAAAGATAATATTGAGTGGCTTACGTAGTAACGCGCAGCCGCTTGTTTCACGATGTGTAAGGTAAAAGCTCACATCTGTGTGTGTTATACAAAGCCTGCAAAAATAGCAGATGTTTACCAGTAGAATTGTCTAGAAATGGCAACAAATAGACAAACAGGTCAGAAAAGGGGAATAAATCTCATTTAAATCTTTAGTGAAACTGTGCTTCTGCAGTGGAGATGCAAAAGGGGTATTATTCAATTTACTGCTTTAAATTAAATAAAGAAGATAATATGAAGCACTTTGTGTTTATAGTTACATACTTAAAAAGAAAAATTTGCCAACATGCAGTTACTTAAAAAATAAATACCCTATGTTAAAAAGCCAATTTAGAGTTATGGATCTGATTGTTAAGTCTGCATGGTTTTTGAAAATTTTTTATTTATTTTTGTAAATTAAAGATATGACCAAAATAAATTAGCTTCCATTAGGCATTGAAACTAATTATTTTTCACCTGGTAAGTTTATTCTCTAACAGTTGAAATGTTTTCTCAAAGAAAGGGAAATGTTAGTAAAATGTCTGTGAGGTAGAGTTAGGAATTTATTTCTGAGTAAGTCGTGCTGGAATGCACCTCAAGATTAGTCATGGTAAGATATCTAAGAAGCCCAGACTTACAGAAATGTGTTAATGTTTGAGTTAGGCAAAGTTTTGAAGTTATGTTATGACTTGAGTTACAACGTAAACTTGTACTTTCTTAGGATGATGTTTGAGTATATCATGCACTAACATTGTAATTTTATTTCATATAAGAAAAATAGCAAATTATTTTAATATGTCCATTATTTTATTATATCAATTTTTGTTCAATATAAAACAATCCTGTTTTATTTGTGTGGTAACACTTGTCAAGTGCTTGATTGTTCAAAATACCAGAGTGATTGTTTTCAGTTTGCCTGTTGAAATATGCTTGCAGTAATTATAAGATGTCCATGGTTGTACATATGAAGAAAATTAGGAATATAATTCTCTTTTGAAACTTATCTGTTCTTTTCTCTTCTGCGTTGGTGAAATTTTGAAAATTGAACATCTCAATGATTTGTTTTTCTTTTTTTTTTTCCTAAATGAGATTTTAGAGATGACTACTCCAATCATAAATTTAATGACTAGAGCAGTGGTCACAAGTTTGGTACTTTTGTTATTTGTCGTAACTGACCAATTTTTAATATAAAATACGCTTTAAATATTATGACAGAGAAATACTGAATAATGGCAACTTCCAATAATCTGCTAATGTGGTGTTTTTAAAAAGAGGACAAGTTATTTTGTCTTACTATTATTAGAAAAAACCTACCAAACTCTTACAGTGTTTTAAAGATCATGGGGTTGTTTTATGTTTCTCATAATGCTAAAATATCAACCAATTCTTAAAAAATTTCTCAGCTCCTTTGGAATGTGAGAAGTGAAGATTCAAGTCTTTGTTCTGATACAGCTTCATCATAATGCTATTTTCCAAATAGATATTAGTTGAAATATTTAAATGTGAGTTGAACTATGTACTTTTTAGCAATATTATGGACTAACCACTGTGATTTTGACTGCTCTGTATTTATCTCTATGTCTTATTGGGGTGGTTCTGTGTAGACAATGAAATATTAGTACCAATGCTGATTGCTTTCCAGAAAATGTTTAGTTTCAGAGAGTTATCATTGTAAGATTAAAAAAATCATACTAAAAAATTCTGGACATCTCTTATTATCAGTTTAATTGTTCAGTTGTTATTTTTTTCTGCTCTTATTGCATATCCATTACATACAACCAAAGTTTCATAATCACAGTTATGTGTTGCAATTATGAATCTGGGGAAATACATACGCTTAAGTAACTTAAATAATTATTTTATTTTGAGGACAAAGAAACTGTTGTATTCAATTCATCTGACTATTTTAGTGATACAGAATACTGTATATGTTTTTAAAATAGACTTATAACACCATGGCTTTTGAGAATAGGTTAATTAAGGATGCTACAGGTCAAATGCTATGGTTTGGTTTTGTGGCTGAACTCTAGTTTTATAACTGAAATGGAACATGTGTTTCCTTGCTGATAAAGATGTTTCATATCTTCTCAAGGACCCATTTTTTGGTCATCATGTGTCTAAAACTCTTCAGCTATTTCCTTTCAGATTGAATTAATTAGAGTTACAGGAACTAAATTGACCTTTTGGAAGGTGTGTTTTTATTATTTAATGTGTGGTGGTTTTGCTAGGGAGAAAGATGCTCATTCTCTGTCCAGATGTGGCATTACTTCTGCTGTGCTCTTCATCATGATCTATGGACTATTCTACCTCCCAAGACAGCCCAGGAGATTCTTACAGATGTACTAGAGCAATCTTTGGCTATGCTGTCCTCCAGATATTGTCAGGCCTGCCCCAGTTACAAGAGAACACCACAAATCAGGTAATGGTTGCATATTTAATGCACACTTTTAATGGGTAAAATAAGTAAATCTTAGTTTTCTGTTATGCAGTGCTTTGGTTCAAATTTAAATGTTAATGAGCACAGCAGAGGGCATGGACATAATTTATGTATTTTGATGTTCATTTTAATTCAATACCTTTTGTATATTTAAGTATACTTGGTAGTCATATACTAAGCCAAGCAGAATCAAAGACGTCATTTGAACTCTTGGTGAAATTGTTCCATAAACTTCTTGATTTCTTTGAAAGCCTCATGATGAACAGTGTATTGAGGAGTGGTGGTGCAACCAAAAATATGAGCAGGATGGGCAGCATCTTGATTAGAAATCAAAACATTGATTCTTGAGGAAACTGCATGTGTTTCAACAGAGTTTGGGTTTTCATGGGGCTTTTCAAGTGAAAGTGCTATGAGGTCACATAAAAAGATTTGCCAGAATAAGGCAGTTGCAGAAGGAGAGAGGAGGAAGAGGCTGTTCCTTCTCTTGTGTCCTGGTTTCTGCTGGGATAGAGTCAATTTTCCTCCTGGTAGCTGGTATAGTGCTGTGTTTTGGATTTGCTATGAGAATAATGTTGATAACACACGGATTTTTTAGTTGTTGCTGAGTAGTGCTTACACTAGTCAGGGACTTTTCAGCTTCCGATGCCCTCCAGCGAGAAGCTGGGAGGTGACGCAGCCAGGACAGCTGACCCACACTGGCCACACCATACAATGTCCTGCTCAGTATATAAAGAGGAGAGTTGGCCAGGGGCACCACGGCTCCGAAAGTGCCTGGGCATCGGTCAGTGGGTGGTAAGTGATTGCATTGTGCATCACTGACTTTGTGTATTCTTTTATTATTATTATTATTA
>NW_010550482.1:554-2460 GCF_000687285.1 Phaethon lepturus | reverse complement strand
CCAGCCTCCCGTCGGAGGCTGACGGGTGCAGGGCTCGCCCTCCCGCTGGCACCAAGGGCTCCCTGGCACCGGAGCCGTGTTCCCATAGCTCCGAAGGCAGGGGAGAAACTCCCCCGGGCCCTTTCTGTGCAGCTGGATTTTCTTTTCTTCAGCTGGGTTTGAAAGACTGTTTTATTTCTGGCCCTTTATGGAGGTGTTGGTGAAAACATGTCATCTGTTGGCTTTTCAGAAAGGCAGGGAAAGGCGCTGTGCCGCATAGCTAACGACGGAGTGGGAGCACTGTGAGGGAGGAGAGGCTGGGCGCTCGCTGCCGAGGCGGGGGGCCCTGCCCTCCCCCCCGCCCCCCTTTTTTTTGGCATTTTTGCTGCAGAACTTGGAGGGGAGGTGGAAAGGTCTGCTCGGAGCCAGAGCAAACGTGGGCACCCGGCCCTCGGGAGACGTGGGAGCCACGTGCCATGTGGACCGCAGGCTGGCTGCTGTGGTGTGCTGCTGTGGCTGGCTGTGGCTCATCTCCGGTGGGTCAACAGATTGCCATTCCCCCGGCGACTGTTTGCTTCAAAAAGGCAAAGCCCTCAGTAATGACTGGGTTCGTATTGCCAGGTTTTTGGCAGGGGGAGGCCAGATGCTGAAAAAGTGGCCCTCAAGTTGTGGCCGGGGCTTGCAGAGGTGGCAGAAAGCGTGGCGGAGGGCTGGTCTGGGATTGAGCCGCACTAAGGGACGCATGAGCCGCTGTTCCCACCACTGCCGCGGTCAATCCCAAACACTTGTCAGCATTTTCACACACTGCACATGCCCAGCTCGGCATGGAGCAGGCAGAGGCTGGGCTCCGGGCACGGTGCAGCCGAGCGCGGGCAGCGCTGCCCGTCGCGGCAGGCTGAGCTCAGTCACGCCAGACAGCGGGATTTCGGTGCTGGGACCCATGCTTTGCCTAAACACACCTCTCTGCTGGTGTAAGCAGCTGGTGCAGGATGCTGTGGTGGGCTGAAGCTGTTGGGGCAGTGGAGGGCAGGGGTCTGTTTCGAGGGGCTTTCCCTGGTGCCCGGGCACCCTTGGTCCCGGCTGCGTGGTAAAATGCAGGTTCTGGTGTTGGGGCAAGACCACCTCTCCATCCCACCGGTGTGGAGACCCTTGCTCTGAAGTCTCGTAAGCTTTCCCGCGGCAAAGAGCATCACAGCTCCGCTATCGGAACGTGCAAGGTCCCCAAGTGCTTGGCTGTTGGAGCGGGCAGGCAGCGAGCAGGCAGCGAGCGCAGGCAGCGCTTGGCTGGGCAGGGGCGAGTGCCTGCAGGTGGCAGCACAGGCATGGCCAAGGGAGACGACGAACTCGGTGCTTTTATTTTTTCATCGACTTGACAAATTTGACGGGAATTTGCCATATGCTTTTCGGCAGTGTGTTTTTCTTTTCTCTCTCTTCTCTGATTTTTAAATATTTTTTTTCTTTGTAAAGATAACCTTTTACTCCCAAAGGGAAACACAGCTTTTTGGTTAAACGAAGTGTGTTTGGCTTAGAATGACTTGTCTGGCTAGCTAGCAACCTGAAAAATTGCACCTGTTTGCACCCCGCTTTTTGAAGATGGCTGTGACTTGCCCCAGCAGCGTTCCTGCCGCCTGCACCCTGTTATCTGAGCCCTCCTCTGCGTGACGGCCGCAGGTAGGACGCTGCTGCCACCAGTGCAGCGAATGCTCACCGTCTTCCGCTCGCAAAATGAAAATCGGCAGAGGAGGAAGCGTGGTTAAACGTAACGCAACCTCGCACTGTGAACGTCCCTGCCGCGAGGTGTCCAGAGAAGGGCAACGGAGCTGGGGAGGGGTCTGGAGCACAAGTCTGATGAGGAGCGGCTGAGGGAACTGGGGTTGTTCAGTCTGGAGAAGAGGAGGCTGAGAGGAGACCTTATCGCTCTCTACAA
>NW_010550482.1:0-245 GCF_000687285.1 Phaethon lepturus | reverse complement strand
TGGCCCGTTGTGCCCCCAAGGCGTACCGCGGCGTGGGGAAGGAGCGGGGGGACGGGGCAGCCCCGGGTCGGTCGGCTGCAGGCCGTGCTTTCCTTCAGCCGGGGCTGCGCTCGCCCTTTGCTCTTTTACAGCACTTGGCACAGCACGGGCCTGCCCACGGCACAGTCTGCCAGATACTAAGAATGTAAAAATTATAATAATAACATGAGAAAGAACCACGTTTCAATGTTCTTAACCCATTCTTA
>NW_010550481.1:279-1290 GCF_000687285.1 Phaethon lepturus | reverse complement strand
CGCAGCGGGTTCGCCCCTGGCCCAGCCGGGCACCGGGCGCGGAGCCGCCTGCCCGGGAGTAGGATCTGGCCCTCCGGCAGCCAACGCTCTTAGGGCAAGCACCGCCTTTGCGCCCGATACCCCTAAGTGCTCCCTAATGGATCACCCACGTTTGCAATCTACCGCGCAGTAGCTGCAATGTATTTTCCCCTTTACTCCTTCTCTCCTCTGAGCCTGCCCGGCGGGTTGCTAGCGCACATTTCCTCCAGTTATGACCGGCGGAAAATGTAAACACGTCGGTAACTAGGAGGTGGGCCGCGTTCTGCAAACCGGGATCTCTCCATAGTGACTCTCAGTAATGACCTCTTTAGCATAATAAAGCCCCGGGGGCGGGGAATCTTTGAACTGCGGGGCAGGAGATTGGAATAAGAGCATGTCTGGACTTACTCAATTGTATGCAACAAGTTTTCTAGTTCTAAGGTTATCTGATGTGACCAACGGACGTTTTCCCTCTTCTTTTTTCCCTTGCCTGGTTGCTTTGCCTAAGGAACTACTTTGCAAACTTCAGGTATGTCATTACGTTATATGAAATGGAACAACAACAACAACAAAGGCGACAAAACCAAGCCCCAACCCCACATTTAGTGGAAAAAAGCCCAATAATAGAGAAAGACGCCTGTTTAAGAGAGGGGGGATGCCCTTGCCTCCAAACACATGGCACCAGACCACCCCGCCCCCCCGCCGCTTGGCCCCGCGGAGACCCGAGCAATCCCAGAGGCACGGCGCATCTCCTCGGGTCTCCCTTAAAAACCGTCCCCGTCGGGGCACGGGTGTCCAGAGGATGGGGAGGGGGAAAGAAAAGAGCCATTGCCCGGTGCCGAGCCGGGTTCTCCCCCACCCCCCGGGCGATTGTTCCCTTGAGCCCCCATTAATGCGGGACATATGTTATCCGCAGGCAGTAGGCAGCGGTAAGACTTCGCCATCTAACTTGTTGCTCAACTTACGAGGCGGTTCTCATCTTCTCATCAAAAG
>NW_010550480.1:84605-99505 GCF_000687285.1 Phaethon lepturus | reverse complement strand
TCGCACTCTCGCCGCGGAGCATTTCTAACTAATGGGTATTTATACTGTTGTAATGCGTCTGTTTGCTCTCTATCCCTCTAATCTCGCCTCGCATTCATTTCATTAGCGATGTTTGTTTAGCTCTGGCTCTCCCACCAGAGGAGGTTGTGCTGGAAGGAAGCCAGGGCACTTGGGATATTGCATTATGCAAATCAGCCTCTGAAATCTGGACAGAGCACATTAACAGGCTGCTGCTCGCCCCGCACCCCAAGGTGGGGCGGAAGAGCCCAGCAGAGCAAACGCGCTTCCTCCTCCGCGCAATCCCGCTCCGTGGGCGCGGAGCTGCGAGTAGAGCTGCTTCGCTCGCGCCAGGATTTGCAAGCCAGAGCGGGGAGAACGCATCCCAGAACCAGCCCTTTGTTCAGGAAGATAGCCCCTCGCTCTCCGCCTGTAAGCGGAACTAGGCAGTCTAGACCAGTTATTAGTCTAAAAATATCGGGGCATTTTATGTCTTTGGACAACAACAAAAAAAGATTCAGCCGTGTGTTCGATCTGCAATGAAAGCAACCCGCACACCGATGGCCCCGGCAGCACCGGGCGTTGGCACTGGGATTTAACCGCTGCGGACGCAGCCTGAGCGGTCAGGGGCGGGGTTGGGCAGGCGTGCGGCCCTGCCCTGGCTGGCAACGAGGATGCCACGCTACGTAGCAGCGGTGGTAACGCGGGGGCTACGATGCTCTTCGCCTTCCCCCTCAGTCTGCCTGGGGACCGGCCCGACCTGTCAGCCCCGGCAAGGTGGGCATTTTACAGCCCAGGATAGCAATTTGAAATGCAAGTCCAGTAGCCACAGCTGGTCACCTGCAGAAGCCCACGTGAGTAACCAAACGTTAGCAGGAAGGAGAAAAAAAAAAGAGCACAAAACCCCCAGACACGACAAGAAAGGCACAAATCATCCTGTTTTTCTCAGCTTTAGCCCCGTGGCTGCTGATCACGTCAGCTGTGGAGGACGGACTGTTTATCTTGTCCTAACTTCAGCTATCTAACACTGGCTATCACGTGCCTTGGCTTGGTCCTCTCCACCTTCAGCAGCAAGACACAGGCATGCCCAAGGACAACTCCCCATCCCATCGGTCTGCCAGTCAGCTTCCAGAAATGCATCCCCTCTTCACGAAGGGAGCTCCCAGATGGACAGGACCCCTCTTCGGACAGGGGCAGCTCATGGATCACGCACCTTTTTTATGATCTGGAACGGACCCTAGCAAAGCACCCAGCGAGGAATTAATTTTCAATACATAAATAGCGCTTTTTTTTTTTTCTTTTCAATTAACCAGATCCCTACAACGAAGCTCTGTTTATTTGGATGAGGGCCTGTCTGAATTCCCTGGCTCTGCAAACCCATGCACAGCACTCACTCTTGCTCATACCTCATACTCTTGGGACAATTTCAGGTTATCATTAGCTTTGAGATGCTCTGTGTGTTCAGCCAGCTCGGAAACGGGGATTGGTGGGTGGCTGAGCATACCTAAAAGACAAGACAGCAGGAAAAGAATCTCATTTAATAATAACTAAAATTCACAACCGTTGCACATTTTATAAGAGAGAAGAAACAAGAAAAGAAAAAAAAATTACAATGTAAGATCTGCAATGAAAGTAGGGAGGTTAGAAGAGAAGAATTCAGGGCTCGAAATTGTGTCCTTGGAAGTAAAGAATAAAAATCAAGGAAATAAAAAAACCAGTAAAATGAGCGTGTTCCCTTGATGGCCCCGTTTTCAATGCGTAAATCAGAGCAAAACAAAAAGAAAATCCGAAGAGCAGATGTGTGTTAGCGATTCCAATAGTGGACTTAAAATGAGCAAATGCTGCCAGTGGAACCTACGCAGCAAATGTTACAGCACCCGCCATGATCATAAACAAACTCCAACACAAAGAAGAGAAGGGGCAGGGATCCAGCCAACCATGGTGATGTGGGGCAGGGGAAGGGAATGCAGATGGGGGGAAGCAGGGGAGGCTTTTCAGGAATTGTTCTTTGCACATCATTGGCTCTGGAAGCTTCTTGCTGAGCTCAGGGACGCAGCAGTCTAACCTTCACCGCTCCGAGAGTGCAACCAGGTATGGAAATGTCAAGCACTGGCTCCTCGTCCTGCTCACGGCCGGTGGATGATGTTCCTTCTACAGCACAGCCCGCAGACGGCCAGTGCTGCTCTGTCCTCGCCCTCCCTTTGCCACCTGGGGGGAGGCCGTACCGACCCCATCGCAGCCTCTCCTGCGATGGAGAGGCAAAAGATCCTCTTGCCCCTTCTCATTCTGGGGGATGGGAAACAATTTGCTGCAGAGACCGATGCCTCATGACCCTGGTTCACCTGATGCCCTTGCAGTTCTCACCAACATGTGGTTGTGCCCGTATTGAGGCAGGCAGAACCACCAGGGAACAGACTCGATCTTCTCCAAGACATACCGGAGGGCCACGCTGCGCTAGACTGGCCAGACTGAAGGCACATCTCAGCCACGAACGGGGCTGAGCAGCGAAGGCAGGCTCGGTTTTCAGTCGAAGTGTGGTTTGCACATCCTGCTCCGAGAGGGGCAGCTGGAGCTCTGGAGCCAGGATCCTTCCCATCCTATCATCTCAAATAGCTACACCACAAATCGCGGTGGAAAAGCGCTCCGTGCTTTGCTCATCTGCATTGGATTATGTTTTCCCAAAGGCTTCCCATGCTGTCTGCCAGCCGATCCCGCTACGAACGACAGCGGACAGGCAAGGATGGCAGCATGCCAAGAAGCCCTGGGCAGTGCCCCCCATGAGAAGGACAGGAGTGGAGAAGAGATGGAAGCCAGGGAGAATTTCGAGCCCCGTGGGTGTTGGTGTGTGACAAAGCAGCGGCGGTGGCAGCAGCATGGTCAGATACTCTGAAAACTCAGCACAGAGATGGCAAAGCAAGCATGACATCCTCAGTTTTACAGTGACTTCTAGAGAGATGCCGCCTCCCCCAGGCCTGGGGACAGGACGAGCCTGCCAGAGAGCGGGGATTTGAGCCACCACTCCAACAGGTTTCTCCTAAAGCTAACTAGACGTCTGTTTTCAGCACAAGGAAGTCTAGCTGAAAATAGAAGGTAGGGGGGAGGAATAGACAAAAAAGCTCACAGAAATAACCCCGGAGTATTCTGCTGCGCTGGCTCCATTCTAGTCTGCCGAGCATCAGGGCAGAAAGTCTCTCCTGGCTCGTGGAGGAAAAGCTCCCAACTAGCCTCCTGCTGTCCCGTAGCCCATTGCACCTGGAGAAGGATTTCTGCTTTGCTTCCCACCCTGGACTGGAAAGCGGCTGCCATCCTCCCCAGTACCACAGCACCAGCCGCAGACTGGGGCTCCTGGGAGGAACCGGCCCTCTCTCCGCCCGCGTGGGATGGGAAGGCCACGCTGGTCGAGATGCCCGAGATCAGAGACCAAACCAAGTTAATATTATAAACACTCTTCTCAGCGTCTGTCCTTCTGCCTCTGAAAATAAGGGCTGCGCATGCCTTGAGCTGCAGCATAAGAGCAAAGCTGAGCCCTACTCAGAAGAACTTTTGGTAATTCCGTAAGCCGTCTCCGCATCCCTGTGGGTCACCTCCTCACCGACTTCTCCCCGCAGCCCAGCGGCCCTCGGCCCAGCTGCCAGCACCTGACTGCTGCAAGAGCCTAGACATTATTTGCTGAAGTGTGCTTAGAAACACAGTGCCGTAAATTAAATCCCAAATGATGAACATGTAGGTTAAAAGGAAAAAAGTAAACAATCAGAAAACCCAGTAATAACGAGCAAGGAAAAAAAAAACCCAAACCACCCAGATTCTCTTTGGCTTAGCAGGCATGGAGCAGTATGTGTCATTCCCTGAGCAAGTGGGCTGCATGGGAAAGGCCCACCGTGCCAATCTGGAACAAGAAGTCACATTCCCCTTGAAGGCATTTCACGAGTTTCCTTCATAAAAGCTTCACGAAAAATCCTCAGCGTGACTGGCTCCTGAAAACCAGCTCTCTTTGCTGGGGAACATCCTGCCCTCGCCTCCACCCCGCTGTAACCAGACACTGGCTGCGAGCACATGGGAACTTGTCTTGTTTTGCTGCTGTTAAAGACAGAAATCTCCTTGTCGGATCGATTTCTAGGGCTCTTTATAATAAAAGACGACCGGAAACCTCTGCAGTGATAAACGCTTTCCTGGTCAAAATGCCAAGTGCATCAGGGTTCCCATTTAAGATCCAGGAGGAGTTTGATATTAAATGAGCCAGGAGCAGTACTTCCCAGTGGTACTAGCCTGCACGGCTGCGTCAGCTGCAGCAGCTTCTCTTTTGTCTGCTTTAAGTCAGTAACTCTTTTTTTAGACATGAAGGGAAATGGCTCGCGGGTTCCTCTGCTCAGTGGCCTCCCGGCTACCTGCAGGGCCACCACCCAGGGAGACCTCTCGCAGCAGCGAGGGTGGCAGAGGGAGCGCTGCCCTGGGCTGAGGTTCAGCCAGGGATCAGTGGGGCTTGAAAACACACGCAAACCCCCTCTGTTACAGTAAGGGGGTGGAGGGGAGGTGGCAGCTGGACTGGGGCAGTGTTGACAGGGGTATTCAATACCAAAGAGACCAATATCTGGATTAAACTATTCAGAAAAATGTCCCAGCCCTCACATCTCGGAGCACAAGCAGCATCTGTGATTCTTCACATTTGTCAGCTGAAACCTCACATCTACTTCCCTGCCCAGCATAAAAAAAAAATAAAAATATCAAAGCCAAAACCCACCCAGCAAAGCTGGGATCTTGGCTTCTAATGGGATGAAGTCTTTTAGAGCCAGTCTCATCTAACATTTCAATCACTTGAATCTCTCTAATCTTATCACAAAAGACTCGATTCTCTGTGCACCAGCCAACTCGCCAGAAACGTCACCCTAACATCTGTTACACGGGCCAGAACCCATTTATCCTCGCAAAATCACCACGGCTGGATGGCACTTCGCATGAAACCCGGGGGGTGTGGAGGACCATCGAGAGGCCTCTGGTCTTTGTGCTCCTGGAACAAGTTGCTGCCAAGGAACAGACACCTGCCACAGATGGGAAACGGCCCTTTTCCCCCTCTGACGTGAAAAGGTGCCTGTGCAGCTCTCTCCAAAGAACGACGGGCTCGTCAGCTGCAGCTCCGCTTTTCTCTTTCCCCACGTTACAAAGCAACGAACACAAAACCACAGGCACACACACACACAACGCTCACACGCTGGTGCACTGAAGATCGCTTTCTGCCCGTGAATAAGTACGAGGGACGTTTAGCCAAGCTTCGGAAATGAAACATCTTCAACAACGGGGAGAAAAGGAAGCCTTGAAACCCAGGTCTTTCTCCCGAGACAGCAAAAGAGACACGGAAGGACGGACAGTGTCCCACGCTGCTACCGGGGGCTCTATTCTGCTGCTGCTACCCTTGTCTCGCAAACGGCCTGTTAGTTGATACTGTAAAACTGGAAGCGCGGTTCAGACAAACAGATGGCACAGAAAAGGGATGAGATGGGCAAACACGGCAGGAATACAGAGAATTTGGAGGAAAAAAAATAGTAACAGGAACAAAACAGAATTGGAAAGGAAAGCGATAGAAGAGAAAAAAATAATAATGGGGGGAAAAAATGAAACCAACAGGAACAAAAACACACAGGAACTAACTTTCAAAGTCAAACTCAGGGTCACTGAGAGGGCTGCTCAGACCAGAATCTGCAGAAAACAGTAAAAAATAAATAAATAAAATATACACTTTTTAAAAAATTTCATGCTAATAAAAAAAAAACAAAAAACAACATAAATCTAAAGAGGAAAAGAAAGTTATTTTTTGTGCTGATTAGGCTAGGACAGGATCTCCAAGATGTGCTATGCTTTCCCCTCTCCGAGCTGCACAGATGCTCACGCACACTCCCATTCCCACGCCCCCCCTCTGTTTTGCTGCAGGGGACAGGACAGAGACTCTCTGCTTGCTGGACCCTGGGTAATCCGGCTGGAGAAGAGCCTACAAACCCTCTTCTAAACCACAATGTATTTAATTCAAATGGCTTTAATTCAGACAGCACCTTCGGAGTCTTCCCCTGCAAACTGCACCACAAACTCTCCACCATCACCAACACACTTCAAGCTCTGATTTTCCACCCGTGTCCATTTTCACCCAACTGCTACCAAAATTCTGCGGGAGGCAGGCGACCAACTCTCCCAAATCCTTTAATCCTTTTACTGCTTTACAAACTACACAGCAGACTAAACTAGTTAGCTAAACTCTTTGGCTAGATAAACTTAGAAAGAAAAGGTGGCAGCATCTTTCTAAAGCCAGACTGGACAAAGCCGGTCTTTTGAGATGTGCAGACCTTTCTCTAGCAGGGCTTTAACGGCAGGTTTGCATGTCTTGGCTACCTTTCACAAGCCTCTTAGACCAAGAATTCAAAGGTATAGCATGACCAAAACAGCAGGGTCAGCAGAAGACAGACTCACTCATCTATCGATCATGTTAACCGAAGCTTGGAAGCACCCTTCGCTGACTCCACTGTCCTGTGGGGACAGGGAGAAACACCCAGTAAGGAAACACATGAACAGCACTTCCAGCTGCCTCTTAGCACCCAGGCTAAGCTGGATGATGGCCACAACCTTTTATTTTTATCTCAGCATAGGTTTCACCTGGGGGACTGCAGCTCTCTCTCTGGGGTCTCACATCACCACCTGGAGCACCCAGAAGCCAACCTGAACACTCCCCAAAGGGAGATCCTCTTTGCACCCTGTTATATATTTAACACTGAGCCCCCACAAATGCAAACTGCTGCTGACCTGCAGCTGGGGACACTCAAAAGATCTCAGACACCTTCAGACTCTCCTGTAAGAGCACCCCTAAGTAAGGGCTGATTTAGGGACCTAACCACTGCTGAACTGCTCTGCATTCAGTCTGGGCACGCTGGATTGAACCCACTTCCACCCCTCAGCTGAGGCTCAGTCGTTCCTAAGCTTGGGCTGATACCAACGGGTTGTTCCTAACTCTTTTTCATAGAAAGCCCTCAGCTCAGTGCTGCCTTCGTGCTTCCCTGAAGAACCCTGCCCTCTGGGTACCTACTGCCTTGCCAACCTCACCCTAAAAAAACTCAGACAACGCTAAGGACAGGACTGGGATGGGAAGGGGAAACAAGAGCTGTAGAAACATCACTAACAAGCACAAAACAGCAAAAAAATACAAACAAACTGAAAACAACAGCCAGCCCCCAAAAAGCACAATAAATTCCCTTCAAATCTTCAAGCACCAGGAACTCCGAGGCAGAGGTGCGTACCAGTGTGCAGGCACTGTTCGGCATTGCCAAGTGTCCGTCCGCGTGAGGACATGCCCGTGCCAGGCCGTGTCAGCGGTGGCTTGCAGAGGTGCCATGCAGGCAGCTTTGACATGCATGTACGTGGGGACACACGTGTACAGAAAGGAGGGTGCATCGAGCCTCTCTGCCCGGGAGTTATGTGCAGTTACACGCTAGCTCAGCGGCTGTTCGCAGCGACGGCGTCCGCACTAAGCGGGGAGACGCTGCCTCGTCTGCGCGAAGCAGCCAGCTGCCGCTCTCTCTCCACACAACCCATGGGGCAGGCCTGGCTCCTCACATGAGTGTTTTGGCATGTATGCAGAAAGCACCAGTTACAGATGTGGCTGGAGCAGCGCGTGCCAGGCAGCCCGCCACGCTTCATCTCCACCACCCCTGGGGATCTCCCAGCGCGAGGCACGGCGCTGCGCGGCGGCATCGGTAGTCTGGCAAGCTTGGCACGGCCACGGCACTTGCAGCTGTGTACTCAGCCCAGAATGCACCAATTTAGCTGGGTACCCAGGCAAACCCTCCTTCCTGCCTTGCTACTGCTGGGTAAAGCCTGGGCAAGGTCCGTGAGGTTTCCCAGCAAAGGTTTCTTTCAGCAGTCTCGTTTAGCGCAGACAAGGCTTTGAGGTTCCTTGGCTGCATCCCAGGTTAGCACGAGGTCTCAAAGGCAGCGCTGCAGCAGCCTTCCCCCGGGCGGGAAGGGGCTAAGGAAAGGGCAGTTGCTCCGCTCCTGCCTTCCCAGTGAGAAAAGGCCGGTTTGCAGCCGGTTACCTGGAGTTTGGAAGTTGATGCGCCTCATTTCCACAGGGTCCTTAGGGTGGTGAGGGGTGATTTCAGCGTTGTTCAGGAGGCATTTTGTCCGTGGCTCTGAATCTTTCCGTTTGCTTTGGGAGGGGGGAGGGGGGAAAAAAAGAAACAAACAAAAACCCAAAAAGACAAAGCATCTTAGCTCATGGGCCTTTCAGCCTTTTCAGCTACTCAGGCCACGTTCAGACCTGAGTACAGTTTCCACCGAAATCATGGCCAGATGCAGCCAAGGATAAAAGTTACATAAAACGTATCAGAAAAGGGATGAGGTTTGGAAGGTTTTGTCAGTGCTGTATTTGACGAGTTTACAACGGCCCAGCAGCCCCTCAGCAGCTTTCAGACAAGTCTGGAAGTTCCCCCTCGCTCACAGCAGAAGTACAGACAGGCAGCAAGGAGCAGCTGAGGTGCTGCGAACTCCCACCTCAGCCTCCCTGCACAGACAAGCCTCCACTGAACTCTGCAGAGTTCTGCAAGCAGAAACCTTCCAATTCTGGCCAAGCCATTTTCAGCCTCAAAGAACCAGAGCCAACGTAGTAATTTGGAAAAGTACAGAATCTCCTAGCCATGACCTTGGACATAAAGTACTGATATTGCTCTGTTGGCTTGCTCAGGAGCTCTCAGTGCCTTGCTGCAGACAACAGAAGTCAGAGCAGTGGTTTTCAACCTTTTTTGATCTGCAGAACCCTAAAAATCTGGGTTCAAAAAAGCAGTTTAAGACATATCCTCTCCCATCACAGCTGTGCCTGCTGAGATCTCTCTCACCTCTTTGCCAGAAGCTGAAGCCCATTCCAACCTGCCAGCTGAGCTGCACATGCAAGTGCTTCCTAATATATTTTGCTCAAAATGGGTTAGGTTAGCTGAGGCAGTTAAAAAGTCTTTGCTGACCTGGCTCGTTCTCCTTGAAAACAATTTGGAAGCAAAGCCCAGTGCTGATCTGAAGATGTGATAACCTCTGGCAAGGGAACAGTGACAAGCTGCTAGGAACAGAACTTCTCCAGAGGGCAGAGAACATGTACCCACACCCTGAGGCTTGCAAATACTGTCCTAGCCCTTCTAGTAAGACGGCTGTAGAGCTTCTTGCCTCTCCTCCTTGGGCTGCACAAAAGCCTCCAATAATATCCCTGCAGCAATAATAGCAATTACTTAGGCAGAGAGGAGGTTATTCAGTACAATTTTAGCTGTCTCTTAATGTCATTAATAGCTAGAAGTGGCATGAGCCCTGCCAGCACTGCATGGGGCAGCATTTTGGAATTACACCACTTTGCAGTTTGGGAGTAGTTTATTTTTGCCGCAGTTCTGAAACTGCTGTTAATAGTTCATTGGCTAAACCCACCGGTTACTTCCAGTGAAAGCTCTCCCAGCCTTGGAAATGGTTCGACATAGTCTCATTTTTGCAGTCATAAACGAACTCTGTTAGAAGTCCCTGGCTGATGGGGCAAGAACAGCTTTTGCAACGGGTGAGGACAGCTCAGCTGGTGAGATTCTGCTTCCAGTATGCCAGTGGCTCAGGGACAGCCTGTATGGAGCAGTCAGACATGGAGAAAACCTGCTTTCACCTCAGACTGCGATACAAATGGGTGTTTCTCTGCTCCATTAACCCAACATTTTATGACCCGTTTACTGTCACCGCTGCTCAGCTTGAGAAAGGGCCATTATATTTAGGAATGGACAAGCAGGAGAAAGCTGGGCTTTCTTTGCTTTTTCTGCCCCGATTCAAACATGGTCCTGTGCTAGCCTGACATGGGGAACAGACCTAATGGTAGGAACTGTACCAACAAAGCCCCATCACCACAGACAACGAACACTGCCTAACACACAGCCAGCCCAGCAAGAAAGAACCTAAGAAAATTGCAAATCTGGTGCTCTTACCTGTCTGGCTTGCTGTCCAGGAAAACAGTAAGTGGAGAGAAGACAAGACAAATGTTCAGGTTAGAAAGGACTTGCAGAGGAAAGGGGGGGCACTTGCTCAGCTCTAACCCTGGTAACACAGGTGGAAGGTGGGACCAGCAAAGATAACCCATTTAGATCAGTGCTAATGAACACCAACAAGGACCACCTGAGTCCCTGACCCCAGAGCACTTGTATGTCCAGCAGCTTCACACATGCTGGGATGCAAAAGACACATCCATGTGCATAAACAAACACACCCATGCAGACGAAAGATGGAGCAGCGTTACAGGAGCTCCCTCCAACCTGGGTACTAGATGTCCCAGCTAAGGACACCCCTGCATCGGCCATAGCTGCCATCCTGCCCCTTGATGTATTTTGCTCAGCATCTGCTTCCTTTCCTGTCCTCTTTCATTGCACAGTGTGGCCTGCGTGTGCTCAAGGAGCCCCCATGCCCTGGAAGCCAAGGAAAAGGAAGAGATTTCCAGCGGTTGTTCCTTCCTCCCTCCTGCAGACTCGCATTACATCCCTGCTGCTCCTGCTCATCTCACAACTCCAGCTGTAAACCAGTTTGGAAACAATGGAGGTCTCTGCTGATCCACAGCACAAAGGTGCTTTCTCTGCATCGCCCCACTGTGCGTACACACACAGAGCGCAGGAAGGGGAGCCCAAGGCTGTGGCTCCAGAGCAGCTCTCTTGCCAGAGACAGGCAAGAGACTTGACAAACTCATTACGCACATGCCACAACAGAGTGCCTATAAACAAGCACAGCTTTACTCAAGAGTGCTGTGGGGTAGACTCTGAAGCAGCAAGTCCCTGCAACTCACTGCTTATCTCTCCTGTGCCAGTCAGACCCTTTCATTTCAGCATTTGTGCCTCAGGGCTCCTCCCTCTGGTGCTGGTGGAAGGATTTGCCCTCAGCTGACAACTACAGGACCAAGGAGGAAATTCCCTTCAGGGGCTAAAGCTGGGAACATTCAGAATGGTCACAGATCTGGGCAAGAAGCATCTCTTACTTTTTGTAGAGTAGAATGGCAATGACAATGCAGATGATGAACACCACGGCCAGGACAGGCCCGATAACCCAGATCAGCCCTTCCTCTCCATCAATGATCGGCTGTGGATCAGGGTTGTCCAGCTGGATGGGGTCGGAGAAAGGACTAGCAGCAAAAGTCTGGAAGACATGAAAGATTGTGGAACAGAGTTCAGAGATGGAATGGGGACTGAAAACAATGGGCAAGCATACAGTATTCCACAAGAGAAATTGCTAGAGAGGATGTGAGCATAAACCAAGTAATAACAGAAAATGCCCTCTTCAAGCTTTAGAAAAAACTCTTGTCTGTGAGCACCCGTGTGACAGGTATCTTCCTCCTCCAATGCTCCAGGCAAGACAGACCATTGAAAAATCACATTCACATGAAATTGTAGACTGGCTTGTGCCTATGGCACGATCTTGTAGCCAGGAAGGTGCTTTTAGAAAACCAGTTGACTATGCCTCTCTTCCACCACATCCGTGAGCCCTCTCCACTGCCACAAACACAGAAACACTTTCTCCAAGCTCTCATAAAACCATCTGGATTTTGACAGTCAGATGGGTTTACAGAGAAAAGAGGGAGGGGATTAAAACAAGAATTAACGCTTAGAAACAGTGTGGTCTGGTGACTGAAAAAAATCCAACCCTTACAATTAAATATAAATTAATAAAATGCAATATGTCTCCTCTGCTCCCTCTGCAGTGAGCTGGGCTATTGCGGATAATCAGAAGCAACATTCAAACCCACCGAAGTCCTAACTAACAGGCATTGCCTGCTTGTTCTCATGAATGCTACAGTCTCCCAACCCCAGGAATACTGCGTTCCCTCCCATCTTACACAGAAACTACAGAAACTAAAATGCACGGAGGAGAACTGGCATGCCCTGGTTTGAGTGAAAAGTCTGTGACAGGACAAGAACAGGAAATCTGGGCTCTGGGTTCTTGACCTCTGTTAGCTCTCGACAAGACTGAAATACTGCTACATACTTGGGAGCTGCTGTGAATCCAGGCCGTTGTGAGCGAGTATGCAGCACCTTGTTCTAAAGCAGAAATTACCACAAGCTGCAGTAATCCGATTGAGAAACCCATTCAGAAGCGTGTCAGCCTAATCCTTTAATATCAAATATACAACTAAATATTTATTTGGGAAAAAAACCCTCTGAAAATCCTTAATTTCAAATAGCTCCCTGCTACAACTCCATAGGGGGATTTAAAAACAACGAAGTATTAGACTGCTTCCTATTGTGCATGAGGGAGGAGGCAGGTAAATATTCAAACAGTTGTTTTCATAAAGCCAAACACAGTACCACTGAAATCAGCAGAGGTGCTGAAGTGGTAAAAAGAGCAGAGAGCACATCTACTGCTCCCCTCTCTGCACGGTGGGGAACTTGGTCATGACCAGGGCGGCTGACATGCTGCTCTCAAAGCGGGATGTCTAGGGTCACTGCTCTAAGGAATACAAGGACAGCCTTTACAAGAAATTGCTCTTTGTACAAGCGTTTGACCGAGGGATCTCTGAACTTGAGTGTAGTCCTGAGTGGAGAGTTCAGAACTCCCCATTCTGGACTCAAATCTGGAGTCACAAGTGTAGCAAGTCTTGCCTATGAAGACGGGCAAAATGCGGCAGCAGTGCGTAAGATGCATGCGCCGTTAGCCTGTCTGCTTGGAAGAGCACATTTGCTGCATGCAGACACAAGCACAAACAGCTCCAATGGCCACATGCAAAAGCTCCACAGCTGGACCGGAAGGTCTTTACAAAGCAAAAAACCTCAAGCTCTGGCATCTGGTGGGAGAAAGTTTCGGAGAACGCCAGGAGGGCACCAGGGCTGTGGCAGCTCACGAGGGAGCAGCTGCTGTCGCTGGTCGATAATGGGGACAGAGGGGCACAAGCATCTGAAGAGGGCAAGAGAAAGCAGGCAGCACTTACAGCCTCGGGTTCCTGGAGCACGGCCAGGATGAAGATGACATATTTCTGCCCTGGCTCCAGGGCTCTGTTCTCAAAGTTGTCGTAGTGCTTCATGTCCCCCAAGATGAAGTGGGAGGGGAGGGAGCGAAAACGGGCAGCAATGTAAGGCTTGGGGAAGTCCAGCTGTCGGGAGTGACGCAGACTTCGGCGTCGGAGCCTGGCAATGTCCTGAACGAGCTGGAGGAAGCAAAGGAACACTCTGAGCCCTGATGCCTTCAGCATCCCATCAAGGGACCAGGAAGGAAGGAGAGGCAAACCACTCCACTCAGACTGGCCTCACCTCAGCTATTCAGAATGTGGAGCACAGACACCCCAAGACCACCCTTCCCAGGCTCTCAGGTCACTGTCACACCCATTACAGCTGTTTGCTCTCTCCTTACAGCTGGCTTCAGTTTCACCCACACTCACCTCCTCCAGGTCCATCTCCTCAGGGCTGCCCAAGGGGTTGAGGAACTGTCCTCCCCGGGACTTCCTTAGAGGCACCACCACAATGTAGTAAGCCCTAAGAGTTGGGAATAATCAGAAGAAATAGGAGGAATTGATCTTTCTACGAGCCACGGAAGACAATGCACACACTGCTGGTGGAAGGCTAGGTTTGCCCAAGCAGCCCCCTGGCCCAACCCAGCAAGCCCCTTATTTTTAATTCAGCACAGTTGTTACCGCTGCTCCTGGAACGAGCCTGGATCCAGTGGCAGCCCCATATGACATGTCTCCATATTTACTCGCTTAGCATTTTTTAGCATCCCCTGTTAGCTCTGGGAAGTAGCTCCAAAAGACAACAGTCAGCAAGGCTAAAAATGGAAGGAACACTCCCCACCACCACCACTGCCCTTCTGGGTTTCTATTGTGGACTCCAGCCATCAGGGCTGATCCCCAAAACATAAACTGGGGACCCCACATCTGCAGTTTATCAGAAACCTACTGGACAGGCACAGAGCTCTTCACATCTGGGAGAATCACCACCACGTTGCCGTCAGCATCAGGCTTGTGGGTCACCTCTGGCTTCTTTGATAACATGTCAGCAGCGGTCCAGGCAGCAACGTTCTGCTGCAAGCCACCCATGCTATTGCCCCGGTTCATGAGAACGAAGTTGTAGAACGTGCGGGGCTTCAGGTTGGTGATGAGTTTCTTGGTGGTGCGGCCATCCACATCGACGTTCAGCCCATTGTACTGGATCTGCAGCAGGCGAAGAGGCCGCAAAGTTGTACCATGAGCAAGGCTGATACTGTTGAAGCAACCAGACTCCATCCTCCCCGTTGCTTCAATCTGCAGAGAACTTGGGGCACTCAGCTGTGCCATGCTCCACCCAGCTCTGCCAGAGCTGGAGCAAACCCAGGAATAGGAAGCATTTGAGTGGGAAGCTGTCTGTCTCCTGTGCCTGCTGCACAAGAGGGTCCCCAAGTATAAGGCAGATGCAGGACACAGCCTTGAGACTTCTCTGGGAAGAAAATTTTTTATTTGGAAATGGGAAAATTGTGGTAGCTTGCCTAGGGAGGCAATGATTTGGTAGTACAGGTGGGAATTTTCAACCTCTGATTTTCAACCCGTCTCCTTGATCTAGTGATTAAACATTATTATCTGCCAACATTATCTGCCCCTATCTAAGAACTGAATCCAGAATTCCTGCCTCTTACAACCTCAGACAACAAAACAGACAAGACTCCCAGGGGAACGAGAAGGAACACAGTTCTGACTCTTCCCTTCCACTTGCCTTGTATGGGGTGGGAGAGTTGTAATTCTCAGGAAACTCCCAGCTCAGAAGGACAGACGTCTTTGTCACCATCTTCACTTTGAAGTTTTTGGGTAAAACTGCTGAGAGAAAAGTGAGGAGGAAGGGGAGAAAGGAGAAGAAAAGGCAGCAGAGGGAAGGAAGAGCAAGAGAGAAGGAAGAGAATGTCAGGCACTGGCAAAG
>NW_010550480.1:60512-84574 GCF_000687285.1 Phaethon lepturus | reverse complement strand
GCGTGCCAGTGGGGGTCGGGCTGCCGCTGCAGGAGTGGAAGGGCTTGCTCCCTCCTCCACACTTTGCTTGAGTTTTGCCAAGGTCCATCTCCCAGTGCTCCCTGTCCCCATACCTAACCCCAGGGAGGGTGTGCGGCTTTGCCCACACACTTATGGGTCTGGGTGGCTGTTGCAGGAACGAGGTGCTAGCTTTCTGAGCATGCTCAGGTGAGGAAACCCAATGACAGGTCAAGTTTTGAGGTATTTTGATTTTTCTGTTTTCTTTTGGCTGATTGCAAAAGCTGAAGAAAATGCTCTTCCCACCTGTACAGTGACTGGCCCCCCACTTCAGGTGCCAGCGAAAGAAGGGCGTCCGGACTTAACTTAGAAGAAAGCGGTAAAAGGGACTTACCTGGCACAAGGCAGAGAGGAGCTGAGGGACTGAGTGTGAAACCGGAGTGCTTTGCATTTACTCACGAGCCTGGCTGAGCCTGGCTTGACCTCTCCAGCTCTCTGCCTCCCGGCACCAGCCCCGGTTAGAAGGAGAGAGAGGGAGGAGAAACCGGTAAGTCCTACCTTGATCCAGCTGGAACGTCCGATACTGGACGGTCGGGCTGTATGGCCCGGGGCCTTTACTGGTGTGAGCACGGATTTTAACATCATAGGCGGTGTTGGGTTTGAGGCCGTTGAGGGTGTACGAGTTCTCTGGGGAGGGGGGCAGGTCTTTTTCCAGTGGGTTGCCGGGAGAACCGGCTTCCCGGTAGGCCACGGTGTATTTGATGATGGCTCCATTCCTCTCGGCCAGCACGGGGGGGAGCCAGCCAAACTGGACCGACATGGAAGTGATGTTGCTCGCCTCGAGGATTTGGGGATAACCCTTGGGGATGTCTTCAGGGGTGGTGAGTTCCTGCACAGCTTCCTCCCCAAAGCCAGCCCGGCTTTTCACGGCCAGCTTGAAAACATACGTGGCGCCCTTGTGGATGCTGGGAGCGGTGTACTTATCCTCCAGGGCCGTGAACTCCAAGGTAGCCAGGGGGTCGACATCCTTGCGGCCAAACTGGAGCCGGTAGCCCATCACCTGGCCTTCCGCATCCAGCGGAGGCTCCCATTTCACCAGAAGAGTATTCTCCTCTGTCTGGTGCACAGACAGGATGGGCTTGCCTGGGACTAGGAGAGAAGAGAAACACCTTCAGTCAAAGTTGGGACAGGATGGCTGGTGAGGAGATGCAGAGTCTCTTAAGCTGCAGCAGCAGGTTCCTCAAATCAGTGGCAAGGTTTCAGCTCGACTTGGTGTACTCCTCCGCCTGTAAACCAGGCTGGATTGCTGGATGTACAGGTGGATGGTAACGTATCAAGTTTAGGAAATGAGATGCATTGTCAACGTGTCAGCTGTGAGATTCTGACACATTTCTAGATTGATTTTCTTCCCTTTCCTCAGGATGGAAAGGTGTGCACAGCTCCTCCCTTATCACTGGGTCACATACTCACCCACAGCTGGGAAGAACAAGCTCAGGAGTCCTGACTCCCAGCCTCCTGTCCTAATCACCCAAGCAGATCGCTTCCCAGGGCAGGGAAGAACGAACGCAGAAGTCCCCCAAACTCTCATCCCCTCTCTCTTGCTCTCCGTTACACAGCACAACTCACACAGAAAGAGACTGGAACAGATTGGCTCAGGCTGGGAAGTCCAGAGCAGCTGAGGGTGAAGTAATGAAGGATGGGAAAGGAAGTCTGGGCAGCCCCAGGTCCTGAGCAGCAGGCACGAGGCCAGCTAAGCGAGTCTGGCAGGCATCTGATCACCCAGTTGGGTACAGAAAGAAGGAAGGTCGCAGAGAGAGGAAACGGAGCCCAAAATCTGTGCAAGGCAGAGGGTAGGGAGAGTTGCTGCTTGCTCTGTGCAATTTCTTTCCTCTGGAGGAAGGGAAAAGACAGCTGAGGGTCGGTGTGTTTTCAGTTAGCTCCCTCCTTAACCTGTCAGTTAGTTGCTCCGCATTTGGGGGGATATTGCTGGAGCTCAGCAGTGCCATGCCTCTGTCTAATGAGCCCTGGCACTGCCTGACTACTAAGCAAGCCCACAGCCACAGTTAAATGACATGTGTAGGCCCAGAGGTTCCTGGAGCTGGAGAAACCAGAGCATTAATTCCAGCAGCTCACGCGTCATTTGCACTCAACTCCACTATTAGAGATCTAATTTCCTTCTCTCTGCCTTGGTGTTTCTTCTGGCTGAACAGGAGGGGGAGAGAGAATGGAGTTAGGAGAGATCCCAGCCCACTGTCGCAGCACGAGTGCGACTGAGGGTCGGCAGGTTGGAAAGCTGTAGTGCGGCTAACGAAGCGAGCAGGAAGGAGCCGGCAGGGAAGGATGCTGCCTGCGGCAGGGATCTGGCAGAGTCAAACTGGGGAAACCACTTTGCCTGCTGCATCGAGTGACTTTGGAACACGGGGACGAGGGGTTGTCTCTGAGACAAATGCTTTATTCATTTCAAACTGCCAAAGATGGCTAGGGAGCGTGCTAGGAGAGCCTCCCTTGGAAATGTCTAAGAAACACATTGAAGAGAAAAACAATGCCATTACCTTTATGTTTCGGTTTTTATCACAAATGTTACTATAATCAGCTGAGCTTGAAAATATTACATTTGCACAACAAATATTGTTTGGAAGAAAGGTGAGAAGAAAGCACGGGGCTGAGGGAAGTGTTTTATTTTGCAATTGGTTTGGACAGTAAAGGAGAAAATTGGATGTATTACTGTATTTAAATTCAGCCCCTAGCCCTGAATGATAAAGAAAGAAATCTCTCCTCTCAGAAGGTATATTGACTCAACACTGCAAAGAAGATAAGAATGTTACAGAGCCATTTGAAAGATTTTTTTTAAAATAGCTATTTCAAGTTGGGGGAAATTGAGTTTTGGGTAATAGCTGCTGTGCTGGAGAAAACATCCCTCTGTGACTGATCACCTGCACTGCAAATCCTAATGGGGAGAGATGAGGGAGGTTGACAAGAGAGAGTGACAAGGGAGGGAGGCAGAGAGAAAGGTTCCGGGAATGAAATATGAAAAGGGTAGAGAGCTTTGAGAAGAAGGCAACAAGAGGAGAGAACCAGGGAGCTAGTGAGAAGAAACATGGGCAAAGCCAGAGGGGGAAGGAGAAGAGGGCAAGTGAAGGAAAAGGCTTCTGACAGCACACTGACACTACAAGGCGTGAGGACAGGAGCCTGGATGCTGACATCCAAACGCACGCTGCTGTAACATCTGCAAGAGCTGGTGTCCTGGAAAGCAACCTTGTTCTCTTGTGTACCGTTCTCTTAACTAGGCAGGAGAGGCAAGAGGGGAGAGAAATGCTGAAATCTCATTCACTTGCCTGAACACAAGAACATAAAATGAGATGAAGATGCGAGTTAGGGCAGGGGAAATGGAAGGGCATGGAGGGCGGGCACGGAGGGCAGCCACGGCTCCAGCCCTGTGTGCTCCAGGCCAGGGCTCCTGAGCCCTCTCTGTCCCATACACTCAGCTGAGTGCCTGTGCTGCCTCCAGAGCCTGAGCACAGTTTTCCAGGTTAATTATGCTGCACTGACCAAAGGCCTTTGATCCCTGCAGAGGCAGAGAGCAGTGTTCTTCCAGAAACAAGGGATGATGTCAGTTTATGCGGCTGGTACAGGCAGGGTGAAGACGACTGCCCCAAATCAAAGAAGAAAATGAACAGATAGCCAGGGGTGGGAAGGTAGTAGACAAAGAAAAGAAATGGACAGGGGAGAAAGCCATCTGACAGCAGGAACAAAACAAAGAGCACAAGAAAGATGGGTGAGAGAAGGTAACCACAGTCCAACAGGAGATGGACTGGGCAAGGGACAACTCCAGGTCTAGGCACCGTAGCCTTCCTCCACTGCACAAAACCCTTCCCATACAGCAGAGCAGAGGTTTAGCCAGGAGAGCAGAAGCCACAGGAATGCAGACGCTGAGAGGACAGGTGTCCTTTCTGCTGCAGCACAACTGTTGCTGTCCTGTCTGCCTGCAGCACAACTGTTTGGAGGAGCAAGGGATATTCTGGGGCCCTTTGTCATTCCTCTGTTTAGGCCCTGCCATCCTAGCTTGGCACTGCATCTTCTGCACCGAGGCTGAGAGACACTTTGCCACGAAGAATAGGTCAAAGGGAGGCATGAATCTGGACGGTATGTGCAGAGAGAGCCCAGGTCCCAGAAATGCTAGGAGGAAAGGTCAATACTGTCAGTACTTTCCCCTCTACTAGTCCTGAGCAAAGAGGGGACGTATATTCAGACACGATACTAGAAGAAGAGAAGAGTGGGCAGTATAAGGCACCACTGTCCTCCTGCTGCTTTTCAGATCTTTGCAAGTCAACACGATGACAGCAGACCTCTGGCTCTCCTGTTCCCCAGGATACCTGTGTGCACCAACCATCAAAGCTACAGAGTCTCAGACCAGGCAGAAATTCTCTTTACTTCTGGTGCACTGGAATTTATAGCACGAGACATTACAAGCAATAAATTCATCCTCTGTTGCATTTCTGGGTGTGTCTGGGCTTCCTACAGCACTGGATGGAAAATTATGTCATTTAGTGAGGGCTACATGTGAGGAATGAAGAGATTTCTGCCTTGTTAGAAATAATTTTGTCTTCGGGGCAGCATGGCATTTGTTGCATGTCTGTCCTTCATGAAAGGAGTGGGATGAAAGAAGCTGAGTCTGGAGAAAGCTTCTTGGCTTTAGGAAACTGATGAATCCCAACAGTTCAGGAAAACACTCTTACCTGCACCCTTCGTGGTGATCACTTTTGGTTTGCTGCGAGCACCATCTCCCTTCATGGTGTAGGCGGCTACGGTAATGGAATATGCAGTCTCAGGCTGGAGCCCAGCTATGATCATTTCCTGTTTGCGAGATTCCAAAGGAAAATCATGTAAATATTCAGATACATGCACACAGGTAGATCTCCCCTCCTTGCAGAAGTCCCAGCCCTTTTCTATCATGCAGGAACATTCACTGAATCTGAAACCACGAGACCCTCTGGGGCAACTGGGTAGATGTGGCAATTGGCAGGAGGATGAGCGCCACGTTCCCTTCGCGAGAGGCACGCACACGCTGGCTGCAAGCAGTCCCTCTGTAAACACAGCATGTCTCAGCAGGGCCCTGGTTCAACGCGCTCTCTTCCAGATCTACCTCTCACACATTCCCTATCTCAACACAAACTGCTTCAGCCATCAAAACGCTGTTGCGCTCTTCAAAGTGTCTCGGAGGAGGTCTCAGCGGTTTCAAAGAGATTACATTTTTTTCTCCATTACCCCCCTCCCTTCTTTCCTCAAAGATATTTTTTTAATGCCTTCAGAATATTAAAGGGATTGCTTTAACACAAAGTGCAAGACGACATTTTCTGCTTGACGCTAAAGCTCTCTGCTAAATCCCCAACACCCTCCTTCCTCCATCCTCTATCAGCCTCACCACCCCTGGCTCCCAGGTGCTTTTCTTAGAAGACTGGCCCAAGAATAGCCCTTCCCCATGAAATGTTCAGCCCTCCAAAAGGCTGTGTTGTAAAAGGAATACCCGTGCTAAATCAAACAGGATGGGAGCATATGCAGCAGGGTTTTCTCCACGGCCCTGAAAAGGAGGGAGATGTGAATGTTGTGCATGTTTTATGGCTTTCCTCTCACCTCACTCCCTACTGTCCCTTTGTGGTTTCAGTATTGAATCTCAGGGCGGCACTTGGGAAGAATGTGCTGGTCCTGAAAATATCGGTATTGCCCCCAAAGCTGAGCAGGGAGTGGAACAGCAGAACTTCAAAAGTCTACTTGATCAACAAGTTTGGAAGCCATTAGCTACAGAGACAGGTCTGTCTTCCAGAAGTCAAGAAACTGGTTCTGCTTTCACATTTGCCACTAAGTTTTATTATGGTTTTAGGCAAGGGACTTTGCCTTCCATGTGACTCAGTTTCTCCACCTGTGAAACAGAGGCCCCTCACTTCTGTAGGGCACTTGGCAATCTCTAGGAAACATGCATACACCCACGTCAGTAGTGTATTACCTTGGGACCCTGCCATTCCAAGAAGAAAATGCTTTCTCCTACTGCTTTGTAGCTGTAAGATGATGGAAACCGTTTAGCATTTTGGCAGAAGTAGTAAATGCCAAACAGCCAAGCTGATTTTAAGGTCTACTTAAAAGGTAAAATGGCCAATAGCGATTCAGTGCTTTGTATCAACGAGTATCTAAAAGTCTCAGCCCTTCAAAAGCACAAAGCATTTGTTCATGCCCTGATAGCTTAGGACTTACAGGGCTTTGAATAATCAATGCTTTGCAGTCTAACTATGTTTTTCAGACACAAGCCAGAGGTGCTTGCAGACCAACCCATCTTCAAGCACACGTTCAAGGTAGTCCCAAATTCAATGTCCCATCTGCTTCCCCATGCAAGAGCAGCAGATTCGTCTTTCCTTCAGAGCCAAGGGGAAAACCCTGCAGTATTGCTGCGTGCTGACAAACTACACAATCACACAGGGCTGCAGAGCAAAGTGAACAGGGTGGGGACAATGCATGGGAACACCACCAACAGGCTTTAAAACAGGCACACCGGCACTGCAAAAAAATAAAAAAAAAGGAAAATATCACAAAACAGGAAGTGGGAGAAGGGAAGGGACAGAACCAGGATGGGAGGATTTTTTCTTTTTTACTTACGTATTCAGCAGTGTCATCTGTTTCCCACTGGGCAGAGAACAAGAGAGGTTTTGCACATGAGAATACAAGAGGGGAAAGAAGGGAAAGACAGAGACACAGCATGAGGAAGGAGTTCCTGAGCAAGCAGCCACACAAGGTCAGAAGTTACCAGGCCAGCATGAAGGAAGAAGTAGAGTGGGAGAAATTAGTAGATTCCACTGTGGCCTTTGCCTGTCTTAAAAGACTTCCCAGACACAGGGAGGATGGATGGTATTTAGTTCAGTGCTGGGACAGCAGTTCATACTCTTCCACAATAGCTATTGTCTGGGAGTGCAAATGAACTGCAGAAAGACAACATATACCTTGTCATAGAGACACTCATCTACTTTCTCCAGCATTGTGTTGCTTGGGACGAGACAAGGCGGCTGGAGCACCCACCCCCCTCAAACCTTCCACGAGAGGAGACTGGAGCAGGAGACGAATCCTTACCTGGGCATCAGCCAGCATGATATCCTTGATCTGGGGCAGCCCCCTGGCCTCGCCGTTCTCCATGCGTACATAGTGGACCTGGTAGCCGCGAATCTGGCCGTGCTGGCGGTTCTGGACTGGAGAGCGCCAGAACACTTGGATTGCAGTGGAGTTCAGGACCTCCACCTCCACTTTCCGAGGCGGCGCACTGGGCACTGCGAGGAAGGGAAGAAAGAGGTTAAGATTTGGGGATTTGGGGGATTTCTAGCTGAAGCCTGTCACTTCACCTATGGGACATACGCACACCGAATCTACAGCCCTGAAAGGGTGGGGGAGACTTAACAGTCAAACTAGATCCCATCATCTGCCACGGCCTTTATTCAGTGGCACAGGGAAGCAGTTCTGGGGGATCTATCTGCATGGCTCGGAGACGTGTATGGAAACAGGTCCATCTCGTAGTCCAGCCATTCTTCCACAGGCTCCTTTGTCCCCAGTTTGCTCAGATGGAAGAAAGCATACAGATCACATTCTGAGGGCAAAGCCAATTTCTAATGAGCCAGAACAGCTCTGGTCCCGCCTGTGGGACGTGGGTGCAGAGGGGGACTGGCCCTCGGAGTCCCCTCGTCTCTCAGGCAGGGCAGCTGGGTTGCCGGTTACAGCCGCTGCATAATCTCAAGACAGGAAACAAGAGATGTCTTGGATGGAATTTGGGCTAAAGTTTTGGAAATAAAATAATAATAACGGGCATGACAACTTCATCTGCAAGAAAACAGTAGTTTTTCTGAGCAGGGTATTCTATCCATTTGGATGCGGGCAGATGCTCAGGAAAACAGGACCCACACTGTGGACAAACCCGTTGCTCTTTTAAATTCTTTTTATCTGGGATGGCGGAAGAAAGCCTGAAAAGTTCGGAATTTACTTATGTTATTTACCTCATCTATATTTTTTCAGGGTCCTACCTCACCCTCACAGTGAGGGTGCTCTCCCTTCATGCACACATTCACATTTTTTCCTGGTTTTATTTTACTGTAGAAATACCAGGGAAATTCAAGTCTTCTTGTTCCTGTTTGTGCTAGAAGTCTCTGAGCTGGGCCACTGAACTGGAGTCTAAACGGCTTGTCACTGGAAGTTTTTGAAACTTTTAACAGAAATTCTTCCTTTCTACCACTAACCAAAACTGTGACTTAAAGAGGAGCTAGTAACATGGAACATGTGGGAAGAACGCTTAATATTTTAAAACAGTTCCTGGCAGCAATTGTCTCCTCTTCTCTGATTTCATTTCCGTGCTGCCTCAGCCACTTCCTTGCTCAGCAAGAGCATCTTTGAAGGAAAACTGGCACAGTCAAGGCTCAGAGGCTTGATATTCCCCCCACCCCATAAAAAAAAAAGAACCCTAAAGCAGGGAAGGACACCCCTACAGACCCCAATTCCCAGAGGGACCTGGGGAGATGGCAGCAAAGGATGCTGCACGTCTCGGACCAGAGGCTGCGCTGAGGCCCCGTTCAGGCTTCGGTCCTGCACCACACGAGCCACGAGAAGGGACTCGACGTGTCCTGGGAAAAGGACGTCCCGGGAAAAGCCCGCTCCAGGGACGCGCATTCACCCGGGGACGCGGGGAGAAACCAGAAGAAGTGCAATTACCATCTTCATCTGTCCGGACGATAACCGGCGAGCTCTCCGGGCCCGGCCCCACCTCCGTATGAGCCACGACAGTGATGCGATACTCTGTCCACTTCTCCAGGGACTCCAGCAGGATCTGACTGGTGGTTGGGGGGATATCATTCACCTCCTTAAGCTCCGTGTCCTCAGAGTCCAGCGCTCGATAGTAGACGCTGTATCCAGCCAGGATGCCATTTTGGCTTTCAGCCGGAGGCGGCCGCCAACTTACCAGAATGGCGGTGGATCTGGTGCTGACGCATTTTACGTCTTGAGGGGGGGCAGACGGTTCTACGAGGGGGGAAAATTCAGGAGGGAAAGGGAAGAAGGGGGAAAAAACAAAAGATGGGAAAGATAAAAGAAAAAAAAAAGGAAAATGATAACAAAAAAATCTAAAATAAAACGTACAAAAATTTGGTTTAGGAAGATAAAATTAAAAAAGGGGAGAGCTTTTTGTTGTTGTCTTTTTTTTTTTTTAAATGAAAAGAAAAAAAAGCCAACGGAAATGAAATGGGGCATCAAAACGGAAATGTTATAAAGGAAAGGACTAGAACAGCAAGCGGGCTAGCCAAGAGGGGTCCTGCTGCTTCTACTAAGTGTAGCTGGCGCAAAACTAAGCACCCAGCGTTACCCTATAAAAGAGCTTTCCTTTAGCTCCCTGTTTTACAGCAGTCTGGCAAACCCTGCCCTGGCTGGTAAAGCACTTGTTTCCAAACTGCAGTCTCTGGGATCTGAATTTCTTTCAAGGGATCTGTGAAAATTAAGTTAAGAAAAGCAAATCTTTTGCCAGGAGGCTTACATTTAAGAGTCTGCACCTCCAGATGGAAGTTATTAGTTGCCCGCAGACTGAAGGAGGTGAAAAATCATGGTGGTAATGCCCAGGATACTGCCAAGCAATGAGCCCCCAGCGTGTTCAGATTGGAGGGTTTTAGAGAAAATGCTTGCGAAGGAGGGAGGCAGCAGGTTTGACAAGGCATTCAGGTACCCAGTGGGGTTTTCAGAAGCGGCAGCAGGTCCAACTCCCGTTGCACTCTCAGCCTAAACTACACAAGGTATTTCTGGAAGTCCCAGGAGGACGCCCTTGGAAACGCGGCCCGACGCAGCCGCGTGTTCTCACATGGCAACAGTCAACGGTCCAAGGGCTGATTTTCAGGAGACGGGGAAGGTGTAAACCACAGCTTTCTAGAGCGGGGCTGCTCACTTCGGTGTTTACTGAACTGCAGTAGGTAATTTTTAGCACGGTCTGCTCAGTAGGAAGCAGGACGCCGACACCAGCTCCGGCAGACGCTACGTGCCAGCGCGCACGTTGCCATACCGCACGTTGCCATACCGGGGCCGTGCAAGAAACACGGGTTTGCTGATGGAGATGCCACAGGTCTGAGACCTTGCTGAACTCTGGACAGTCTGCCACTTCTGTACCCCGACTGTAACCTGGTCACTTTGGGAAACCTTAGACCAGGCTTCTTTCAATCACAAAGTACAATCAATCAGCCCTGGTAAGCAGGGAGAGCGAGACATTTTCAAAGCAGCTCTGCAAATCTGATCTCTCCCGATACAGTCAAACTGCAGTAAATAGCTCTTAACTCTCTGCAGGCACTGCCAGAAACTGGGGTGTCCTTATAAGCCCCCCAAGCATCACTTGCAAGAAGCACAGGATAAATGCTGGTCATCGTTTCTCATTTCTCTGTTGCTTTTTAATCAACAAAAAGCTCTTTTACTGAGGAATGATTTTTTCAAACCTCTTACTCCCATCCCTGAGTCACAAACAGATGTTTAGGCCCAGCTTGCCTTGAGGGCTCCGCTAAATCAAGTCACGCTTTGCCCAGTTTGCACTGGAGTGGAAGCCACACGCTCTGCATATGCCTCCGCTAAGCAGAGGTAAGCGGGTTTTGCAGAAAGGGTCAAGATAGTCCTCACGCTGCAGTGCTGAGCACGCTGCCCAGTAGGACATTTTGGGTGTCGTCCTCTACTTTCATGCTTTATTGCTACATTTTGGCTGTGTTTAAAATGGCAGAATGAAACCCTTATCCTCAGAAATCCCACTGCAGAGGGTGATGATCCCCGGCCATGGCTAGCCACGCAAAATAATACAAAATATGTCAAACAAACAAAACCAAAAGGAACAAACTGGAAAATAAAACATAAATCAAGCCAGTATTTCAAACAAACAAAAAAATCAGAAAGGAAATCATAATAATAAAATAATACTGATATAAAAAGTGACTCCTTCCAGAATATTCCCAGTCTGTTTACCTACCTTCCACGCTTCAACTGTTAACTTATAAGACTTTCTTACGAGAGAACAAGAGAAACTGAGCTACGAGGCCAGACCAAGCTCCTGGTGGGTTTCTGCACGTGACTGGCTTTTAAAATGCCACCCTGCCCCGCTGCTCGCTACCCCAACCGAGTTACCCCCCGCCTGCCAGCAGGACCCTAGCTCTCGCAGTAATGCCAATTTTGGACCCCAATCTATTCTCTTCTGCTAAGCTACCTGTGCAGAGACCCCAGAGCAGGGTGGCAGGTTCCCACTGGCGGGTTTCCTTCCCCCTACGGCTCTCTCCATCCGCGGCGTCTCCAAATCGGAGGCGCACTGCTCCTTCCCACACCCCAGGAGCAACTCAAGTCCCTTTCAGGGTCTGGAGGAAAAGACTCAACCCTCTTCCAGTGCCTGCCATGATGCTCTTTGCTTCTTTTTTCTCCCCATCAGGGGCTGGTAGTATTAAAAGCCACCTTTCCTGCTTAGCAGTCCAGCCGAAGCCACCACGGCTGAGAAACCCACTGCAGAGAGGGTCTGACCTGACCTACCCTTTCCATCCTGAAACTCATTCTGAAAGCCCCAGTAAGCAGAGCCCGAGCTCCAGCTGGCACTTGGGTTCACTGTTTGCACTGGCAGCTGCTGCGCGTGGCCACGCTCGCTTGCTCACTCACCCTCCACGCTCCAGCACAGGGACCTACCGAGGGGCCCTGGAGCGAGGCCTCCTTTTGGGACGGTTTGCACTTTCTCTGGTCAAAAAGGCGGGGTGGGGTGGGTGATGGGGGCGAAGGCCCAGATCGCACCCGGACCCCGTCCCCGTCACTCTCATCGACTACAGCACCTGGAGGAAAACAGCCACCAAGTGCTGGCTGGCCATACTGGAGACGCGTCTGGGGAGTTCATGGCACTGTGAGTTTCCTTCACAATCCAGCCCAACCTGCGTGACCCTGGAGACGCGCACGCGCGCGTGGGGACAGCACCGAGAAGGTGGGAGCTGCGCGCAGGAGGCAACGTGCCGCAGCCCACACCGGAGGCTGCGAGCTCATGTCTGCAACCAGCCCCCTCGCCGGAAAGGGACCCGCAGCGCAGGCACGAGGCCCCCGGCCAGGACATCATCACCTTTGTCCGTTGGCCTCTGTTTTTACCGGGCAGACGGCTCTTTGGGAAGCCCTCCCCGCCCTCCCACGGGCTCCAGGACATACATCAGTGCGTGCAGGTCCACACACGTGTGCGTGAGCCTGCAGCGACAGGGTGGACTGTATTTGTGAATCCGCTTGAGACCAGCCAGTACTCACCTGAACTGCATCTTTTACATGCTTTAAAGTTGACTGTCCAAGCCACAAGAATGACCCTTACTGACCTTGCACAATACAATGTTTTTTAACCCTTTAGGTACCATAGACTTTGTATAAGTTTCATTCACTTCATATACTGTGAGGAAGGGGGAAGGGAAGGAGAGCAGAGCTAATGGGTGGGGGAAACTTCCTTTCTTAGGAAGGAACAGAGGGTAAGAAAGCCCCATTGTTCCTCTACACCTGCACACGCAGCCTCACAGCACCCACCCTGCCACCCCTGTCTGTTGACACATGCTTTGCACTCTGAAATTTCTGAGTAGGAGAGTTGCCAAGGAGCCCTGGGAAGGTCATGGCTAGTTAGAAAGGGCAAAACAGCTTCCTCCAACCATGAGATTCTGTTGTTTTTACAATCTACGTCTCTGGTACTTGAAGAGTTAAAACCCAGCTACTTCAAGAAGAAAAAGATACTTTACCTTTAGTTTAATGGATTTTACTTTGGTTATGATGCTCAGGAGGAGCCACCCTGACAGGGAGGTGGAGGGTGTTGTGCAGAAAGGTGTGCAGTGCAGGGAGGGCTGCGGCATGCAGGCACATGCTTGCCAGCTGAGTTAGGAGGGGAAGGGCACCGAACGCCTCGGCAGGCTGCGGGAGGACGAAGGAGGCTTTGCCGTTGCAGAGACAAGATGCCATCGTGGTGTGAAACCGCCCAGCAAGAGACAGACAGACAGAGAGCAGGGAGCTGGTTTCACTGGGCTGCGAGAGCATGCAGGCAGGCAAGCAGACAGCAGAAGAGAAAAGAAAGAAGAGCCATGGAGCGGGCCAAGGAGGAGCTGAACGGAAAAGGAGCTGCAGAGGGAAGACACAAAAGCCTGTCCCGAGCCAGAAGGTCTGTGAGCCGAAGGATGTCACCCGGACCAGGGAGAATTGACTCGTTCCTCCAACAGCCAGCCAGGAAAAAATGTTTCACCGTGTTACAGGACACTGACAGCTCCCAGCTGATGTTCTTAAGAGCATTAAACCAATGAAACTATCCCTAGGAAAGCTGAGCTACAGAGAAATAAACCAGGCCTCATCCTGGGCAGGTGCCAAGTTAGAAAAAGCCCCAAAGCCTTCCCCTTTCCCGGATCCCCTTCTCTCCACCCTTCAGGGAAAAAATTTCAGCATCACTAAGCCCTACTGCCATCAGCTCCCACACCCCTCTTCCAGCCTGTTTTTATCGAACCAGAAAGCACAAATCCCAGACCCTCTTTTCCTCCCATCCCCATGAATCTCAAGCAGGGAAACCCCTTGGAAAACAGAAGCAGAGTGTGAGTAAGTTTGACACTTATTTTTCAGGTCCTTTCAGTTCATTTCCCCCCACCCCACTGTGATGCTCCCTCTGACAGTACCATACTGGGATCAGAACCAGCAGATTTGCAGCACAGCCAGGAAAGGATTTTCTTTCGGTATGTAGAGAGAGTAAGAAGGAGGAAAAAAAAAAAGGAAAAAAGGGGAAAAACATTTGAAGGAAAGAAGAAAACAAAATATCTTTGAATGGACTGGAGGCCTGAGAAAGCCCCAGCAAGGAAGTCTGTCTATGCAGAAACAGACTCCCCTTTCTTCCCACCCCTGGGGGGAGAGAAAGAGAAGGAGAGAGACAGGGGAAAGAGAGGGAGACAGCAGGACGTGACAATTAAAATGGAAAGATGGGGCAGGCGCCCAGCCGAGAGCCCGCTGCTCTCCCTTGTTAAGGACTCTGAGAGATGGGAGCAGGCGCTCTCTCTCCTCACACTGGTGACCAGAGCCATTTCTGAGTTAGTTCTGCTCCCGGCTACTCCAAACTGCAGCGGAGTGATTTAGTAGAGATGAGAGGAGACAGAAAACACAAAGAACAGCTGCCACAGCCACTCATGCAGTGAAAAAACACCTCATTTAAAAGCAAAGATCTGTGAAAAGCCCAGGTTGAAATATTGCCATCCAGGGTTATTGCCCCCAGGGCAACAGCGAAGGGAGACAATCCATTAAACTAAAACCAGCACATTTTGGTTGCATACGCTCCATCCTGGTGTCATTAGTATCCCCCCCACAGCCTCCACATGATTCCTCTCTCCCGTGCTGCCGGAGCCCAAATGGGACCGTTCCCAGCGCTCGCTGGGCCAGCAGGCCTTCCTCCCCACGGCTACGAAGTCGCTCATGGAAAAGAGCATGAGGACTGCTTTCCCAAAGGCTGGTGAAGACATTGGACTTTTGATTAATCACCTTCCCTTCTCCTCTTCCTCCCGATTCCCACACCGTCTCCCTGCTCCATTGCTTGTGCCCCCCTTCCGGAGAGCCGCTGCTCAGTTTCTGCGGGCGGACAGGCAAGCTGCGGCGCGACGCGGGCTGCCGTCCTCCCTGAGCATGCTCAGCACCGAGGGCCGGCGGGGCCCATCAACAAGCTCTTCACCGCTCCACACCCCATCAAGTGGATGGTGCTAACTGGCCTCCCCCATCACCCCCACCCCGGAGCATGCACCAGCCCCACTCTTCGCTCACATCTCAGCTATCTGGGGCAGCAAAGGGAGAAGGCAGCGGGTCCCAGAGGCCCCCCCCGCAGAGCAACCCCAGACCTGTGAAACGCCGCAGCACCGCGAACGTCCGCCCCACAGCTCCGTACCCCTGTGCCCACCATCTCTGGCTCCCTGACTGTCTTCCCCTCAGAGAAGGGTGGGAAAAGGAGAGACACCTACTAGACTGCAAGGTGCGCTCTCTGACCTCCGGGGTGAAGGCCCCCAGGCCCAGAGCCGAGCGGGCGGCCAGCCGGAAGACATACTCAGTGTTGGGCTTCAGGCCTTCCACAGTGAAGGAGGTCATGGGCTCGAAGTTCTTCGGCACCTGAGATGGGCGAGGGGGAAGAAAAAAATAAAAACAAACAAAAAGGAGCAGAGGCGAGCCCTGCCCAGAGACACCTGCCCTACTCCCCTCTCTCAACCACCTTGGGGAACGGAGGGCCGGGATGCTCCTCGGGGCCCCAACCCTTTGTGCTGCTGCTCTCTGGACTCACCTCCCTGCCGTGGTCTCCTTCCTTATAGAGAAGCTCATACTTCACTATGATCTCCTGGCGGGGAGGGCTCCACGACAACACGATGCTCGTCTCCGTCTTGGCTTCTGCTCGGAAGTTCATCGGCTGCCCGGGAACTGACACAGAGAAGGAGCCCACGGGGCAGAGATAAGATGAGAGACAGGAGAAACCCCATTAACTTGGCTAATTAGAAGACTCCTACTTTGTTTTCTTCAAAGCCTGTGTGTGATGAACATGTCAGCAGCAAAATGCGACGCTGCAGAGTGGGCATGCCCTTCCTTTAAGGCAGTGGAGGGTTAAATCCCACTGCAGGACTCAAGCATGTCCAGAGCTGCTGGAGATGGAAGATTCCTACTGGATCATGCCTTTCTTGGCAGTGCAGAATACAGCCCTTCCCACTAATCCTCAGTATTAAAAGATTCTGGAAGTGGGAAGCCCCTGAGCAGCCTGTTGAGGACGCAGGGCTTCCTCACCCATGCCATAAGTCGAGCACCCAAAAGCACACTGGATGACAATCTGTGATGAAGCACCTTTTGTTCTCAGCTCAACACATCTGCTATGACAGTTTGGGCTTTCTTTTGCTCTCCTTTTAGAAAAAGGCAAAATAAGGCTCATTCCCCACTCCTCTCTGAGAAGGTAGTTTCTGGGTACTTTGAGAAGCACTAAGCTTCACCATTGCCTGGGCAGTGAGTGCTTTTAGGTCTGTTAAAGGCATTTAGAAACTGGAAGCAGTAAGAAAAGCAGGGTAGTGCTGAGAATCAGGAAGAACAGACATTTAAAAAACCTCACTTTGAAACATGGCAAAGCAGAAATGGATTATCTTTGCATAATTCTTGCCCCACCCATTTAAGCAACAACCTTTCAGAGAAAAAACAGATCAGAAATCATGCACCAGGCCCTTTGGCTCCAGCCACTGGACCGATCTTTCTCCCAGAAGGTTACTTCTAATTTTAACCAAACTAAATCAGTGAAGGAAAAAAATGCTCTGGTGACATAGCAGCCACAGCTGGATAATGCTGTAAGCCAACACCTCTCCCTCCTCCAGCCCAGTGCATCCAAGGTTAGTGACACAGGTTCTCACCTCCTTGCTGCGTCTTAACCTGGATGGGGTCGGAAAGAGGCCCGTCTCCCACGGAGGTGAAGGCCAGGACCCGGACTGTGTAGGTTTCGTCCTCAAGGAGGCTGCCCACCGTGGTCAGGAGGCTGTCATCCACGTTGTGCTTCTGCCAGTTGCTGACGGGCTGATCAGGCTCCATGGTATAATACACACGATAGCCACGGATCTGCCCATTGGGCTCCACCGGTTCCTCCCACTGGATGATCATGGTGGTGCTGCTCAGCATTCGTCCCTGCACATTACGGGGGGCACTGGCAGGAGCTTGTTCCCCAGTGCGAGTGACCACTGACTCGCTGGGAGGCCCCTGCCCGATGCTGTTGACTGCAGAGACCCAGATCTCATACTCAGAGTTGGGGCTGAGCCCCCCAATACTGTAGCGTGTGGTGGTGATGTCCTCTTTGATCTGATACGGTCCATCCTGGCTTTTAGACTTGTATTCAATGACATAGTAGGACACAGGGTCTGGATTTCCAGAGTCCCAGGTGATGGTGATACTTGTTGCTGTCGTCTCTGTCACCACTGGTGTCCCAGGAGCCTTGGGGAGTGCTGAGAATCAGGAAGAACAGACATTTAAAAAACCAAACACATATGCTGAAATGGTGCCTAATTGGGCTAGTTAGGGCTGTAGGAGCCAGCGGCACAGTACCAATCACAGTGCGGCAGTTCAGTAAAGTGCTGCTGAAATATTATGAACCTTGTTATGCACTCTATTATCCTCCTTAAACTGCTCCATCAAAAGGAAAGTGTTCAGCTAAACATCTGGAATCATTAGCACAGACTTCAGCTGCACATCCGCCGGCTCACACGGCAGTAAGGAAAAGCAGTTTTGCAGGAGCTCCTTCCGAGCATGTAATCAGATCTTCCGAAACAGCGCTGGCAGCCCGGCTCCGGCACTGCTGAATCGCTCCATGTTTAGTGTGCTGGTAACGGTATAGTGCGGCCTGTGCTCTCCAGAACAAAAAAACTATAAATACTTGGAGTGCTTCCTCTCAAGCCACAAACGTGTGTTAAGAGTCATCTCCCTGGTCCCTCATCCAGAAGACAACCTTTGGAGCTTGCTGGAGACTGCACGCTAAGTGTCAGACACCTTTAACAGCGAGCTTTACGTGTTTTCCTCACCACATGCTTTAGACCCTTTCCAATCTCATCTTCTCTAGACTTGAGCACCTCTAAAGCTCTAACTTCTTTCATCTTCTGCCTGGGAATGATTGCAGATGCTTACATGCAGGAACATAAGGGGGAACAGAATACAAATAAAATGACAAAAGGCAGAAGGTACCAGCAGGGCAAGATTCCCCATCTGAGGAGATTGGACAGTTGGAAGCACAAGCAAGGTATCTTACACAGCAGCTTTCTAAATTGATAGGGTAAGACAGGGAAAAAGGGGAAGGAAGAAAATACTCAGGAGAATAAAGAGCACCTCAGTCCAGCCCCAGGCATCCTTCTGCTAGCACGTGAGCCCACTCCCTGTGCAAAAGCTCAGGATGAGTGTCATGTCAAGATTCACTAGTTCCTACTCATTTCTGTTGTTGGACCTTCCTTAGTCAGATGCACTCATACAACAGGATTGTTTTTCTTTAGCCCTCCCCTTCTCTGAAGTATTTATCCTCCTCTCCCCCACCCCCCGCATCCTTTCCCACCCCTCTCCCCCCAGATCCCTCGTGGGCAATGCCAGCACTCGGAGCAGACACCAGCTCATACAAAGAGCTCTACACTCACCCAACCACAGGGGCATCCCGCTTGGGTTTTAATACTCCCCTGCTGAGGACAAAATAGATTGAAGATTGCACCCGTGCTCCTTGTGGGAATTGCTAGCTGGAAGCTGGGGTTATTCCCCCTCTTGCTGAGGCAACAACGGCCACTAAGATGCTGGAACTAGGCTCTACTGTAAGAGCACACATGCCAGAGACCCTCAGGGCCTTGTCTGAATCTCTAACCTTGGAACAGGACGGCATGCAGGCTTCAAGCCATCCAAGGCTCCTTGCAAACTGCCCAGCCAGACCCGTAGCCCAGGACAGAAACAAACATGCAGGGGTTTGAATCACTTTTCGTCGTAACAAACAGCTCAGTTGTCCTAAAGCGAGGAAAGATCTCAAGCCACCAGCTTCCCCTTCACTGTGGATTTCTTGGTGTGTGGGATCCCCGAAGATGCATGCACAGATCCCAGCACACGGCACTCACGGTGCCCAAGTTTGTCTTCCTGCTCATGCTCACATACCTACGCACATACATACAGGCTTGTAACAACACGGACTTACATACATGCAGTCAGGCACCCACATGCCCATACAGCCACGCTGCTCCCTCTCCCATGCACGCACACACACTCATGCACGACTACCTTTTGACATGCATAATTGTGTCCCCACGCTCCTCATGTGCGGCTCAGACAGCCACAGGCTCACCCCATGCCGACACCCGAAGACACAAGCAGAAACAGGTGCCCACACAGTCACACGCTCATGCACCAGTGAAGGCTGACAGGCACAACCACGTATCTACAAATGCTCACATGCACAAACATGACACGTGCCCGCATTTGCTTTGCACACATGCTCAGATGCTCTGTGACGGCCGTGCACCCAACACGTGCCTTGCACATCTATACACCCATGCAGCAGCTCGCACGCTTGCGCATGCACGCTCCTACAAACGTGCGCAGTCGGGGAACCCACGCACTCGCTCACGCAGGCGTGCTCACACTCTCTTACATTTCACCGTGATCTGAGCAACGGCTTCTATGACTCCCAGACTGGACATGGCCACACACGTGTAGTTGGCTGAGTCCTTGACATCCGTGAGCTCCAAGACATTACGGCCCACAGGCATGTCATCTTCAGGTGTCAGGTCCTCTGCTCCCTGCATCCACTTGACGTATGGCATGGGCGAACCCACGGCCACGCAGGTGATGTTGACATTGCCACCGGGCATGATTTCGTGGCTGACGGGTAAGATGGAGAAGCGAGGGGCCACGCGGCGAACTGTGGACGAGACGCACAGAGGTAACAAAAAAACAAAACAAAATAAAACAAAAAAAAAAGAAAATAAAACAAAAAAAAAAGAAAGAAAGGAAAGAAAAAGAAGAAAAGGGAGAAAAAGAAAAAAGAGCAAAAGATAATTTAAATATAGATGGGGTTTGTCATCACTTATTTTCTTCCTTCATCAAAACCAAAACAAAAAGCAAATAAACTAAAAAATCAAAAACCAAAACCAAAAAAAATTAAACTTCAAATAAATTTTTACTTCACAAACAATATATAGAATATAGACATAAAAGCGATATTTCATAGCAACAGGGTTCCATTGATCAAGATTAGACCCATCACAGCACAGATAAATACACAAAAATTTATTAGCAATTTCTCATCTTTACTGGCAAGAGCTGGCATGGCGAGCGTCGAAAAATCTCCTCCACAGCCGCTGGGGCCCCCAGCTCCCCGCTCCGCGCCCCGGGAAACCTGCTCCTCCCCTTTTCCAGTGGAGCCTGACTCCCACATCACCTTCTCCCACGGCAGAACGGAACAGCCCCTCCACCCCCTGAGCGGTCCGGGTGCCGCCTCCGACTCCGGAGAGGGGCCCTCTCCCACCCGGCCGCTCCGCGCCCGAGGGCTGCTGCAGCGGTGGGGCGGTGGCAAGGAGAAGGCTGGGATGGGGGTGGAAACTTCTCACGATTTGCCTCGTTGGACCCACAGGATCCAACAGAGAGAGAAGTATCGCATCCCCAAATGCCAGAGAAACACCACTCACAAAGTATAGAGGCAAAAACATAAAAAAGGGAGGAGAGGGAGTCCCCGGAGCGGGACAGAATTTAGTCAGTGCCTGCGTGTGAGAACCGCCCAGGGAGAGGCAGTCCCCCTGGAGCGAGAAAGAGTGTGGAAAAGATGAGAAACTCTAATGAAATTTTTGTGGTTTTCGGGTATAGAAACCCTAACGAAGCCTCTTTAAGATCTGACACGGTTCCATCGATAGATGCAGCTCTCAGAGTCACAAACATCATGCAAAATAGGTAAAAAAGAGAGAGAGAAAAAGATAGAAAGAGAGAGGAGAATGCAGAGAAATATAATTTATGGGCGGCTAGCAAATGCCCACATGGATACTAATAGAAAGAGAGCGACAGAGAAAGAAAGGAAGACAAGGAGAAGGAGAACAAGGAGGGGAAGGGAGAAAGAAGAGAAAGAGAGGGAGGGGAGGGGGAAACCCACTTTAATGCTGCATACTTTTTCTAGCTGATGTGACCCAATGTGGTGGCTCACATTGTCACATCTCAGCCCTGGCGGAATAATAGAATAGAATTAATAAGAAAAACAAGGTAATGACACTTTTAACGTTGAGAAAACAGTGACATGTTCTGTGCATCTCCTTAGCAGAGAGGTGGATGCAGCTTCCAGACCTTACACGGTAAGAACATGGACGCAAAGGGGAGGGTGCGGTTTCCTTGGCTCCATTTTCTGAACTAACTGGGCTGGCCGAGCGGCCGAGGTGGGTGCTCGTCCTTAGGGGTGAAAGCAGGAGAACAGGCAAAGGAGAAACGTAAGTGGAGCAGAGAGGCCCTAGGGAGGGAGTTGAGGGCAAGGTCCCATCCCGCAAGCAAAGACAAAAGGATACAGACCCCGAGAAGGTGCAGGCACAGCAGCAGCCTAAGGAGAAAAGGAGCACGGGACTCCTCCAGCTTCAGAGACAGCCATGCAGTAAAGTCCTCTCAGGTAGGGTGAGTGAGGGGGCATGAGAGTTAGGAGAGCTGGGGGCCTGAAAAAGAGCTGTCCCTGCTGTCATATTCCCAGGTAACCTCTCTGAACAGCCTCTGTAAAAATGCAGTGGCAACTGCATCCATGCACAAGCAATGCAAAGGACATCAGAGCTTAGCCTGCAATCGCTCTTCCCAAGTCCTAGCGCCTTCAGGTGTCCCCTGGGACTGATGTCTTGGGTTTTTCTAGCATTTTATCTTCCAGCCCGCTTCCCTGGCTGCTGCTCAAGATTACGGATCTTTTCAGATGGGAAGGGTGCTGCCACGAGAGGTAGTGGCTGTTTTCCATTTAGTGGGCCTTTGTTAAATGAAAGCCAATATAGCTTCTGCCTCCTCCTGCAAGCTGACCAGGAGATGTCTTCATAGAAAGCTGCGCTCTTCCCATCGTGTTATCAGATCCTCTTCTGCAGTTACCAGTAGTCAGGAACCAAAGGCAAGGAAGAGAAGACCTCCAGATTTGCAGCATTAGAAGCTCAGAGATGTCAAAGGAGAATTCCTGCATGCACGGATTTGTGAAGAGGATGGATAGCATGCCCTCACCTCCAACGTAGTCGGGGAAGGCACTGGAGTGCAGAGGGAAAGGCTGCAAACTCACCTGGATGCTAACACTAGAAGATGACTTGCTGCTTAGAGAAAGGTCTAAGGAGAGTACCACGGTATTTGCACAGCCTCAGGCACCAGCGCTGGCTCGCGAGAGCAGGCAACATGCTCCTTTCTGCCTCCTGTCACACCGCTAGGGAAGACTTTTAGCCCTAGACATGAGGGTATGTCCCTGTTGCCTACTCCATCTTTCTTTCCACTGTCTGCATCAGGAGGCACCGCATTTCAGAAAATGGAGCCATGTGAAGACCACACCGGTCACAATCTGAGACAAGATGGAGAGAACTTGAAAAGAAACAAGTGGGGTCAACATGCAGACAGATCTGGGGTGGGGATGACTCTTTTGAGGAGGGGCTGATATGTAACCTTCTGGAGAGGGGAGGCAAGGTGGGAAGAGGTGAGGAGAAATGGGGAGACATATGCCGGACAAGATCCGGTCAGCAAACAGCATCAACAGCAACAAACAACGGCAGGTGAGATGCAAACACTGAGTTGTCATGGAAACAGAACAAGACAAGTAATTCAAATTGAGGCTAATCACAAAGAAATAAAACTGAACTAAAAGAGAAAGAAAAAAAAAAAAGAAAAAGGAAGAACAAACCGGAATTTAATAACTGAAAAGCATCATTTGATGTATGGTGGAGTGCTGAGAATCGGAGTCTGAAGGGAACAGCCTGCTGCCGTCTGCGTGGTTTTGGGCAGGGAAAGGAAGAGATCCACTCACAAAACACAAGCTCAGGGTCACGGAGCTGGAGCCGTGCAGAGCACGCTCACGAACAACTGCAAAGCCGTTCTCCCCCGCTCCTCGCAGCACCCAGGGGTCTAGCTCAGCCTTGTGGGGTCTCAGGGCAGCACGACTTTTTGGCTGTTTTAACAGCATCTGTCACATTTAACTAATGGGAAGCAACCAGCACATCTGGATGCCAGCCCAGAACAATGCGCATTCTGCGAAAAGGGAGAATTTGGGGTTCGGGTTAGCGGCAGGCTAATGCAAGACCAAACAGGCAGCAGTACTTCTGTTGTGCATCCTGGTTTCAAAAAAGCTACACACTCCTGTGCGTGCACAAATATACAACCATCCACACACCAGTCTGGGATGTGAAAGTACTCCAACATTAAATGCTGGAGACCTCAAAGAGTCCCTAGACACATCCCTGCTATGGCTCAGGGCTGTGACAACTGCATTTATTGTAACAGGAAATACTTATAGGGCTCATCTCTGGATACCAAGAACCATCATGCCGCTGTTTATTTTAATGGCTATTCCACTCTGATTTGGCTGTTGACATGAGATTTGTCAAGCTGAGAATCTCTGCGTCAGTGTTTAGCTCAGGGCCTAAGAGGAGAGCGGTGGTGGGAAGCAAGCTTGAAGTGCAGCTAAGAGACTGAATCAAGAACAATTTCAGCTCTGGGTCCAGCTGTGTTTCACACATAGCAGCTGAAAGAGTGAAATTTTACATGTAAAAATTGCGGTGAACAGATTCCTTCCATTTTGCTGTCCAACACATTCAAAGAACTGGAAAGAAACGAAGAACTGCCCTCTCTGGAAAGGAGAAGTTGGGATGGGGCAGTCAGATCTCTACTTTATAGACAGTTATCTAATACTGTCACCAATTTCTGGTTTTAAGAAGCACCTTCCCTGAGTTTCAGGGATGTCTGGTTTCCACAACAGCTTTGTCAGACCTGTTTTACAACGCCAACCTTGCATGCATACATACGTGCATGCTCCATGTGCATGTGCAACATCTCCCAATATACACACACAAGCAGGCACACACAAACACACATTTTCAACGGCCAAAAAACTCTCAGGAGCTTTTTTCAAACAAGGATACAGCTCATTACTGATAGAACCAGATTTTAGAACTGGAGCTGGATATTTGTGATGCAAGTCAAATTACTTCAATGCAGAGAAGCCATTTCTGAGGCACAGAAAGATTTCCTAGGTGCAGTGAGTTATGAGTCTGTTTAATATTGTCTATTTGATAAGTATTTCACACAGGCAAATCTGCATCTCAAATTCTGTTTAACATAACCTTCATTAGAAACTGGACAGATCCGTAACTTTTCACACCCTTGTAAAGCCAATTGGTTTTGTTGCTGCTCATGGATGCAGAGAGGTTAACCCAGTTTGTGTTCTGTGAGTAGCATCTTTGGTGTGTTATTCTTTCCAGCGAGAAGGTACCAATCATCATCACTAAGGTTCCCCACCACCACCACTCAGTTAAAAAGAGAGCTGGGGTCCACAAGGTGAGAGACATTTTTGA